>NC_088897.1:922500-1164196 GCF_037157495.1 Lathamus discolor | reverse complement strand
TATGGGACCGGATCCGTGTGTGCTGTGGGGAGTTTGGACGTTGGAAGTGGGACTGCCCTGGGGGGAGTGCCATGGGGTGGCTCCTGTGGCTGAATTGGAACTAGACAGACGGGGACCTGGGGAATCTACCCCAGCAGATCCACTGGTTAAATTAAAACTAGGGACTAGAGGAAATAAAGTGGAATTTTAGTGGATGCAGGAGCAACTTATTCGGTGTTAAATCAGAGGGAAAAGAATTTGTTACGGATGTGGGAGCTACTGGCCACCAAGAAAAAAAAAAAAAAAAAAAAAAGGAAAAGACCCCAAAAAAAGGCAAAAAGAGGCATTCTTTCTGAAACCCGTAAAGTACAAATTCGGAAAACAAAGAGGAATGCATGAATTTTTATGCATGCTAAATTCTCCCAACTCTGTATTAGGGTGAGAAGCAACATTGAAAGAAGGCAAAATGGAATGAAGAGTTAAAAACGATCAATTAGTTTTAGATTTGAGTTTCTCTTTAATTCGACAGAGAAGCAAACAGGAGGAGCTTCCTGAAATAGAAGAAATCCTCAAGCAGGTGTATCTGGTAGTATGGGCGTCTGAAGTTCCAGGGAAGGCGAAAAATGCTTTGCCTGTTCAAGTAGAAATAAAAAGGGGGGGCCTGCCCAATTAGAATAAAACAATATCCCCTAAAATTGCAGGGAAAGGGAAGTAAAAATCGTTGATAAATTTTGAAATCTACATTATTAATTGAGTGTGAATTGGAATATAATACTCCTATCTCGCCAGTAAAGAAATAAAGTTGCAGACTGGTTCAAGATCTCAGAGCAATCAACAAATTTGTAGAGGATATTCATCCAGTAATAGCTAATCCGTACACCTTATTGACTAAATTGAACACTAATCAGAAATGCTTTGCCGTCTTGGATTTAAAGGACTCTTTGGCTGCAGCCAGCCGGGAGTGATGTGAGTACCGCTGGGGGCTAAGGGGGCGATGGCTGGGGCAGAGGGATGGGGACACGGCTGGGGCCCTATTGCAGGCAGCCCGCTGCCCCGGCCGAGCACTCTAACGTGGGACTTGTCCTGGCAGCATGGTCACCAAGAAGGAGCTGTGCACAGACCCGCGGGCGGCCTGGGTGCAGGCGCATGTGCAGCACTTCCAGAGCCTGAAGAACTGATCCTTCCCCACTGCCACCCCTGATGCCCCTGGTGCTTCCCCAGACCCAGGTACGCAGGAGAGCACTTGGATGGCAGCCTTCTTCAATGGGAAAGCTTATTCTATTTAACTTATTTAAACAAACTATTTTCTGCTAAAAAGGGGGGGAAACCCCCCAAAATCAATTATATGAAATCCCTGCTTTAAACTGAAAAGAATTTAAACCGTATCAATTTGCTTGTTAATGAACAGCCTGGTGCTTCGGTGCCTGAGTAGAGTGTTTGCATTATCAACCCCTTTGTGTGTCTCTGAAGTCCCTGCTGGAGCCCCGATGCGAGAGACAAGACCCACGGGGACCCCATTGCTCTCCACGCATCCTGGGGTCACTGCTCTCTCTGGAACAGAGCAGCCTCAGCCCCACAGCATCCCCCACGGTGCCTCCCCCTCCCCAGCCTGGGTTCAGCTGCGGTGCCACCCATCGGGTGCCACCAGGTTCTCAAGCGGGTGCCCAGCGCCAGCTCCTCTTTGGGAAGCAGCCCGGCATCCCCTGTGATGCCAGGAGGAGGCTGGGGCCGCGGCAGCGCCTCTTGCCGCGCAGCGCTCAGGCACAAGCAGCAAAGCCGCGTCGGTGAGGGTCCAAGTTTTATTAGAGGGAACCTGCCCATGCCTAGGGCAGGGCCTGCGAGGGCAGGTTGGTGTCGGGGTGTCCTGCAGGGATGCCGGCCTCTTCGTCCTCAGGGGAGGTGTCCGGAGCTGGGCCACTGTGCGAGGATCCCTGTGCCGCTGGGTCCAGCGCCTGGGCTGGCTGCAAGGCGGGCGCTGCGAGGGGCAGGGGGATGATGAGCACAGCCAGCCCGTGCCACGCTCCCTCCCTCCAGCCCTGGATCACGGCCCCGAGCCTGTCCCCGCGTCCCAAGTAGCAGTGGTGGCCGCATGGCTCTTGGGACCTTGCGTCCCACCCCCAGCTGCAGCCCTCACCAGTGCCCGTGCCGCTGCAGTCACAGCATTCCCAGGAATGCACCTCTCCTCCCAGGTTGGAGCAGCGCTGGTGGGTCCCGCGGGAGCCACAGGACTGGCAGAGCAGCAGTCGCCAGGGCCTGGGGGGGCAATGGGACACATTGCCACCAAAGGCCCCTGAGATGGATGGGGGGTGCCAGCCTGGTACCTCCATCCCCAGCCAAAGGGGGTGACCTCGGGGACCACCCGCACTCACCCGTTCTCCTCTGCCGCTTCCCGTCCCAGGGGGCACAGGCACCGGCTGCTGTCACAGGAGCTGTGCCGCCGGTAATGGTCGGCAAAGGCTCCATCCTCCTCCCAGGCAGCATCCCTGTGGGAGCAGAGGAGGGCTCAGCCCTGGGGATGTGGGGAGGCAGCAGGGGATCGGCTGGAGCATCCCGGAGGGGAAGGAGGCAGCGGGAGGGCACCCACCTGTCCGGGATTTTGATGCCCAGGCGGAACATCTCTTCTCGGAAGGTGACCGTGTCCTGGCAGAGCGGGCAGCGGAAGTGGTGCAGGGCAGAGCGCAGCGCCTGGCCCTGGGGCAGACACAGCGTCAGCACCAGGGGGTGCTGGGGTCCCGTTCACCCCCCGCAGCTTGGTGCCGGGGTGAGCGCAGGGGTGATGATGTCGGGGACCGCGGGGGCTGCCGCCTACCTGAATACAGCGGCGGTGGAACCAGGCGCTGGTGCAGGTGGGACAGACCAGGGTGTCAAAGCACGGCCGCTCCGCCACCGCCTCCTGGCAGATGAGGCACAGGGTCTGGTCCTGCTGCACCGCCCGCACCCGCTGCACCGGCCGGTGCTTCCAGCAGAAGGACCTGCGGACGGAGGTGGTGCTTCAGCGCCAGCTCTCCTCCATCGCGGCCCTGGCTCTGGTACCCCGGGGCGGGGACACTCACTTGAACTCCCCAAAGAACTGGGAGACGCAGCCCCGCTCGCTGCCGCAGGGGTAGTGGAAGGTGCGGGGACAGCGCCGGGCTCTGCAGGTGACCGAGGCGCCCGGCTGGCGGCAGATGCAGCACCTCTGGGGATGACAGGGGTGTCTGTGCGGTTGCTTGCAGCCAGCTGCCAGAGCGTCCCTGCGGGAGTGCTGGCCTGTGCAGTGCTGGACATAGGCAATGGGGACCGTCATGCCCTCAGGCCTCACCTTCCGTGCCACCCTCTTCAGCTCCTCTTGGATGTCAGGGAAGAGGAAGCCATAGAAGCCCTCTTCATCAGCCCCTCTCTGGTTCAGCCTGCTGGCGTGGTACTGCAAGAGGGGAGAAGAGGGGACGTGCCAGGGGCTGCCGGCGGTGCGGGGCCGGGGAGCAGGGGGTGCCAGGACCAGGCACTCACCAGGCAGTTCTCATGGACGCAGAGCCCATCCTGACGGCAAAGCTGCCCCAGCACCTCGGGGTTGCAATCTGCGCGCTGGCAGAACCCGCACACTGCAGGGGGACAGCAGCGTCACCGCCTGCCCTGTGACAAGGTCCCAGTGTAATGCTGGGAGCGGGAATGGGGAGACACCCGACCGCCTTCCTATGCTGCTTGCATCCACAATCCCCTCTGGCAGGGTGCCAGCGGGGTGCTGTGCACTCACGCTCCTCACCGGGCTCATCCCGCTGCCTCTTGCACGGGGGAGGCTCACAGGAGGGCTCGTCCTCCTCCGGCAGCGCTGCCGGACACTGGGCCGTGCGGCGCCGTGATTTGCGCTTCATCGTAGCGAGAGGCTGCAGCCAAGGAGATGCCTGCGCCTGGGGACGTGGCTCTGCTCAAAGACCCTCCTGCTCTGGGGCTGCTGGCGGGGCACCCTTGCCGTGCAGGGTGTTTGTGACGCGGCACCGCACGAGGGTTCCGCACGGGGCATCTGGAACGCGGGGACAGGCGCAGGGCTGTGATCCAGGGATGGATGGAGGCAGGGAGCGTGGCACAGGCTGGCTGGGCTCATCATGACCCCCCTGCCCCTCACAGTGCCTGCCCTGCAGGCAGCCCCGGCGCTAGACCCACCGGCACAGGACCCAGCAGCACAGGGGGATGATCGCTTCCCTGGCCCGGCTGCCGCACTCTTGCTCATACAAGCCAGGATGCCACTGGCCTTCCTGGCCACCTGGGCACAGACCTGGCTCAGCTTTAGCTGCCTTTTGACCACCACCCCAAGTCGTTTCCACCAGCCTCTTTTCCCTGGTGTATGGGGCTGTTGCGACCCGTAGTAAGAGATCATAGTAAGAGATTATTTGTTTGGGTGGCCACTCATTGTCCTTCCAGTTACCAATTTGTAGTTCCCTTTTAGATCGTTTCCTTCTTAGTTCATCTGTTTCTGTGTACAACTGGACTCCCAAACGTTCTCCTTGGCTCATAGCTGGTAAAAAAGAAACTCGGTCTCATTGTTCCTAATACACGTGATCCTGTCCAATTTTTAGGTAAAAATGCAAAGGCTGCTTTACCACAGATCCAATAATGCCCGTCTGGAGTGGGCCAACCGTTTGGTATATTAGTTCCATTAGTCCAGTTAGGGAATTGGTGATTCATTTCTATAGGATCTCCCCATTTTTCCCAGCCTTTCTTTGTTCTCTTCCATAGATCACCTCCTTCACAAAGCTAATTTCCTACTGGTTTGCCGTCACTTTCTGAATTTTGCCAACACCTTTTCCAATTACATTTGTTTGTAAGATCCATTGCTGCCTTCTGTTATTTCCTTCTTGATTTCTCCAGATCACAGGATCGCTTATGTTACTCTCCATCGCTTCCCAGGGCCATCTCTCTCCCTGGTTAGTTCCCCCACAAACATAGCAGTTGCTTACATTCAATGCTTTAGCTATATTTTACAAAGAGATTGTTAGCAACAGTGGGAATTTCATATTGGACTCCTGTTTCCGTTTCATGATAAAATGAGTTGAATAATAAATGATGTTGTATTGATTCCTTAACACTTTCCGTAATTTGAATTTGGACTTTAGCTCCTGGACCCTTTCCTGTAGCCCATATTTTAATTCCAAATTCCTTAATTTTCTTATTTTTCCATTTTCCAATAGTCATGATAGTTAGATTGAGAAGGGTACATTCGTGTGGTCCACAATCTGGCTTTACTGGGACATTTTGAATAAAGGCTATACGCAGATATGTTTTTCACTCTAAGAAACCACCCCAAGTGACAGACGGAATGCGAGATGAATATACCTCCGTCAGATCCCTTAATTTTGGCTTTGGAAAAGGAGAGGGAAAAACTGAAAGCTAAGCTGGAGAGATGTTCAGATTGGGATACTGGGGAAAGATGTTAAGCAAAGCAAGAAGGAAAGCAAGGGAGCTCGGGCAGCTCCTGTGTTTGAGCGTGGGATGAGTGCTGGGGAGGCAGAGGTGGAGGGATGTCGGGCGGAGGTGGGGGAGTGGGTTCTTCTCCTATGGGACCGGATCCGTGTGTGCTGTGGGGAGTTTGGACGTTGGAAGTGGGACTGCCCTGGGGGGAGTGCCATGGGGTGGCTCCTGTGGCTGAATTGGAACTAGACAGACGGGGACCTGGGGAATCTACCCCAGCAGATCCACTGGTTAAATTAAAACTAGGGACTAGAGGAAATAAAGTGGAATTTTAGTGGATGCAGGAGCAACTTATTCGGTGTTAAATCAGAGGGAAAAGAATTTGTTACGGATGTGGGAGCTACTGGCCACCAAGAAAAAAAAAAAAAAAAAAAAAAAGGAAAAGACCCCAAAAAAAGGCAAAAAGAGGCATTCTTTCTGAAACCCGTAAAGTACAAATTCGGAAAACAAAGAGGAATGCATGAATTTTTATGCATGCTAAATTCTCCCAACTCTGTATTAGGGTGAGAAGCAACATTGAAAGAAGGCAAAATGGAATGAAGAGTTAAAAACGATCAATTAGTTTTAGATTTGAGTTTCTCTTTAATTCGACAGAGAAGCAAACAGGAGGAGCTTCCTGAAATAGAAGAAATCCTCAAGCAGGTGTATCTGGTAGTATGGGCGTCTGAAGTTCCAGGGAAGGCGAAAAATGCTTTGCCTGTTCAAGTAGAAATAAAAAGGGGGGGCCTGCCCAATTAGAATAAAACAATATCCCCTAAAATTGCAGGGAAAGGGAAGTAAAAATCGTTGATAAATTTTGAAATCTACATTATTAATTGAGTGTGAATTGGAATATAATACTCCTATCTCGCCAGTAAAGAAATAAAGTTGCAGACTGGTTCAAGATCTCAGAGCAATCAACAAATTTGTAGAGGATATTCATCCAGTAATAGCTAATCCGTACACCTTATTGACTAAATTGAACACTAATCAGAAATGCTTTGCCGTCTTGGATTTAAAGGACTCTTTGGCTGCAGCCAGCCGGGAGTGATGTGAGTACCGCTGGGGGCTAAGGGGGCGATGGCTGGGGCAGAGGGATGGGGACACGGCTGGGGCCCTATTGCAGGCAGCCCGCTGCCCCGGCCGAGCACTCTAACGTGGGACTTGTCCTGGCAGCATGGTCACCAAGAAGGAGCTGTGCACAGACCCGCGGGCGGCCTGGGTGCAGGCGCATGTGCAGCACTTCCAGAGCCTGAAGAACTGATCCTTCCCCACTGCCACCCCTGATGCCCCTGGTGCTTCCCCAGACCCAGGTACGCAGGAGAGCACTTGGATGGCAGCCTTCTTCAATGGGAAAGCTTATTCTATTTAACTTATTTAAACAAACTATTTTCTGCTAAAAAGGGGGGGAAACCCCCCAAAATCAATTATATGAAATCCCTGCTTTAAACTGAAAAGAATTTAAACCGTATCAATTTGCTTGTTAATGAACAGCCTGGTGCTTCGGTGCCTGAGTAGAGTGTTTGCATTATCAACCCCTTTGTGTGTCTCTGAAGTCCCTGCTGGAGCCCCGATGCGAGAGACAAGACCCACGGGGACCCCATTGCTCTCCACGCATCCTGGGGTCACTGCTCTCTCTGGAACAGAGCAGCCTCAGCCCCACAGCATCCCCCACGGTGCCTCCCCCTCCCCAGCCTGGGTTCAGCTGCGGTGCCACCCATCGGGTGCCACCAGGTTCTCAAGCGGGTGCCCAGCGCCAGCTCCTCTTTGGGAAGCAGCCCGGCATCCCCTGTGATGCCAGGAGGAGGCTGGGGCCGCGGCAGCGCCTCTTGCCGCGCAGCGCTCAGGCACAAGCAGCAAAGCCGCGTCGGTGAGGGTCCAAGTTTTATTAGAGGGAACCTGCCCATGCCTAGGGCAGGGCCTGCGAGGGCAGGTTGGTGTCGGGGTGTCCTGCAGGGATGCCGGCCTCTTCGTCCTCAGGGGAGGTGTCCGGAGCTGGGCCACTGTGCGAGGATCCCTGTGCCGCTGGGTCCAGCGCCTGGGCTGGCTGCAAGGCGGGCGCTGCGAGGGGCAGGGGGATGATGAGCACAGCCAGCCCGTGCCACGCTCCCTCCCTCCAGCCCTGGATCACGGCCCCGAGCCTGTCCCCGCGTCCCAAGTAGCAGTGGTGGCCGCATGGCTCTTGGGACCTTGCGTCCCACCCCCAGCTGCAGCCCTCACCAGTGCCCGTGCCGCTGCAGTCACAGCATTCCCAGGAATGCACCTCTCCTCCCAGGTTGGAGCAGCGCTGGTGGGTCCCGCGGGAGCCACAGGACTGGCAGAGCAGCAGTCGCCAGGGCCTGGGGGGGCAATGGGACACATTGCCACCAAAGGCCCCTGAGATGGATGGGGGGTGCCAGCCTGGTACCTCCATCCCCAGCCAAAGGGGGTGACCTCGGGGACCACCCGCACTCACCCGTTCTCCTCTGCCGCTTCCCGTCCCAGGGGGCACAGGCACCGGCTGCTGTCACAGGAGCTGTGCCGCCGGTAATGGTCGGCAAAGGCTCCATCCTCCTCCCAGGCAGCATCCCTGTGGGAGCAGAGGAGGGCTCAGCCCTGGGGATGTGGGGAGGCAGCAGGGGATCGGCTGGAGCATCCCGGAGGGGAAGGAGGCAGCGGGAGGGCACCCACCTGTCCGGGATTTTGATGCCCAGGCGGAACATCTCTTCTCGGAAGGTGACCGTGTCCTGGCAGAGCGGGCAGCGGAAGTGGTGCAGGGCAGAGCGCAGCGCCTGGCCCTGGGGCAGACACAGCGTCAGCACCAGGGGGTGCTGGGGTCCCGTTCACCCCCCGCAGCTTGGTGCCGGGGTGAGCGCAGGGGTGATGATGTCGGGGACCGCGGGGGCTGCCGCCTACCTGAATACAGCGGCGGTGGAACCAGGCGCTGGTGCAGGTGGGACAGACCAGGGTGTCAAAGCACGGCCGCTCCGCCACCGCCTCCTGGCAGATGAGGCACAGGGTCTGGTCCTGCTGCACCGCCCGCACCCGCTGCACCGGCCGGTGCTTCCAGCAGAAGGACCTGCGGACGGAGGTGGTGCTTCAGCGCCAGCTCTCCTCCATCGCGGCCCTGGCTCTGGTACCCCGGGGCGGGGACACTCACTTGAACTCCCCAAAGAACTGGGAGACGCAGCCCCGCTCGCTGCCGCAGGGGTAGTGGAAGGTGCGGGGACAGCGCCGGGCTCTGCAGGTGACCGAGGCGCCCGGCTGGCGGCAGATGCAGCACCTCTGGGGATGACAGGGGTGTCTGTGCGGTTGCTTGCAGCCAGCTGCCAGAGCGTCCCTGCGGGAGTGCTGGCCTGTGCAGTGCTGGACATAGGCAATGGGGACCGTCATGCCCTCAGGCCTCACCTTCCGTGCCACCCTCTTCAGCTCCTCTTGGATGTCAGGGAAGAGGAAGCCATAGAAGCCCTCTTCATCAGCCCCTCTCTGGTTCAGCCTGCTGGCGTGGTACTGCAAGAGGGGAGAAGAGGGGACGTGCCAGGGGCTGCCGGCGGTGCGGGGCCGGGGAGCAGGGGGTGCCAGGACCAGGCACTCACCAGGCAGTTCTCATGGACGCAGAGCCCATCCTGACGGCAAAGCTGCCCCAGCACCTCGGGGTTGCAATCTGCGCGCTGGCAGAACCCGCACACTGCAGGGGGACAGCAGCGTCACCGCCTGCCCTGTGACAAGGTCCCAGTGTAATGCTGGGAGCGGGAATGGGGAGACACCCGACCGCCTTCCTATGCTGCTTGCATCCACAATCCCCTCTGGCAGGGTGCCAGCGGGGTGCTGTGCACTCACGCTCCTCACCGGGCTCATCCCGCTGCCTCTTGCACGGGGGAGGCTCACAGGAGGGCTCGTCCTCCTCCGGCAGCGCTGCCGGACACTGGGCCGTGCGGCGCCGTGATTTGCGCTTCATCGTAGCGAGAGGCTGCAGCCAAGGAGATGCCTGCGCCTGGGGACGTGGCTCTGCTCAAAGACCCTCCTGCTCTGGGGCTGCTGGCGGGGCACCCTTGCCGTGCAGGGTGTTTGTGACGCGGCACCGCACGAGGGTTCCGCACGGGGCATCTGGAACGCGGGGACAGGCGCAGGGCTGTGATCCAGGGATGGATGGAGGCAGGGAGCGTGGCACAGGCTGGCTGGGCTCATCATGACCCCCCTGCCCCTCACAGTGCCTGCCCTGCAGGCAGCCCCGGCGCTAGACCCACCGGCACAGGACCCAGCAGCACAGGGGGATGATCGCTTCCCTGGCCCGGCTGCCGCACTCTTGCTCATACAAGCCAGGATGCCACTGGCCTTCCTGGCCACCTGGGCACAGACCTGGCTCAGCTTTAGCTGCCTTTTGACCACCACCCCAAGTCGTTTCCACCAGCCTCTTTTCCCTGGTGTATGGGGCTGTTGCGACCCGTAGTAAGAGATCATAGTAAGAGATTATTTGTTTGGGTGGCCACTCATTGTCCTTCCAGTTACCAATTTGTAGTTCCCTTTTAGATCGTTTCCTTCTTAGTTCATCTGTTTCTGTGTACAACTGGACTCCCAAACGTTCTCCTTGGCTCATAGCTGGTAAAAAAGAAACTCGGTCTCATTGTTCCTAATACACGTGATCCTGTCCAATTTTTAGGTAAAAATGCAAAGGCTGCTTTACCACAGATCCAATAATGCCCGTCTGGAGTGGGCCAACCGTTTGGTATATTAGTTCCATTAGTCCAGTTAGGGAATTGGTGATTCATTTCTATAGGATCTCCCCATTTTTCCCAGCCTTTCTTTGTTCTCTTCCATAGATCACCTCCTTCACAAAGCAAATTTCCTACTGGTTTGCCGTCACTTTCTGAATTTTGCCAACACCTTTTCCAATTACATTTGTTTGTAAGATCCATTGCTGCCTTCTGTTATTTCCTTCTTGATTTCTCCAGATCACAGGATCGCTTATGTTACTCTCCATCGCTTCCCAGGGCCATCTCTCTCCCTGGTTAGTTCCCCCACAAACATAGCAGTTGCTTACATTCAATGCTTTAGCTATATTTTACAAAGAGATTGTTAGCAACAGTGGGAATTTCATATTGGACTCCTGTTTCCGTTTCATGATAAAATGAGTTGAATAATAAATGATGTTGTATTGATTCCTTAACACTTTCCGTAATTTGAATTTGGACTTTAGCTCCTGGACCCTTTCCTGTAGCCCATATTTTAATTCCAAATTCCTTAATTTTCTTATTTTTCCATTTTCCAATAGTCATGATAGTTAGATTGAGAAGGGTACATTCGTGTGGTCCACAATCTGGCTTTACTGGGACATTTTGAATAAAGGCTATACGCAGATATGTTTTTCACTCTAAGAAACCACCCCAAGTGACAGACGGAATGCGAGATGAATATACCTCCGTCAGATCCCTTAATTTTGGCTTTGGAAAAGGAGAGGGAAAAACTGAAAGCTAAGCTGGAGAGATGTTCAGATTGGGATACTGGGGAAAGATGTTAAGCAAAGCAAGAAGGAAAGCAAGGGAGCTCGGGCAGCTCCTGTGTTTGAGCGTGGGATGAGTGCTGGGGAGGCAGAGGTGGAGGGATGTCGGGCGGAGGTGGGGGAGTGGGTTCTTCTCCTATGGGACCGGATCCGTGTGTGCTGTGGGGAGTTTGGACGTTGGAAGTGGGACTGCCCTGGGGGGAGTGCCATGGGGTGGCTCCTGTGGCTGAATTGGAACTAGACAGACGGGGACCTGGGGAATCTACCCCAGCAGATCCACTGGTTAAATTAAAACTAGGGACTAGAGGAAATAAAGTGGAATTTTAGTGGATGCAGGAGCAACTTATTCGGTGTTAAATCAGAGGGAAAAGAATTTGTTACGGATGTGGGAGCTACTGGCCACCAAGAAAAAAAAAAAAAAAAAAAAAAAGGAAAAGACCCCAAAAAAAGGCAAAAAGAGGCATTCTTTCTGAAACCCGTAAAGTACAAATTCGGAAAACAAAGAGGAATGCATGAATTTTTATGCATGCTAAATTCTCCCAACTCTGTATTAGGGTGAGAAGCAACATTGAAAGAAGGCAAAATGGAATGAAGAGTTAAAAACGATCAATTAGTTTTAGATTTGAGTTTCTCTTTAATTCGACAGAGAAGCAAACAGGAGGAGCTTCCTGAAATAGAAGAAATCCTCAAGCAGGTGTATCTGGTAGTATGGGCGTCTGAAGTTCCAGGGAAGGCGAAAAATGCTTTGCCTGTTCAAGTAGAAATAAAAAGGGGGGGCCTGCCCAATTAGAATAAAACAATATCCCCTAAAATTGCAGGGAAAGGGAAGTAAAAATCGTTGATAAATTTTGAAATCTACATTATTAATTGAGTGTGAATTGGAATATAATACTCCTATCTCGCCAGTAAAGAAATAAAGTTGCAGACTGGTTCAAGATCTCAGAGCAATCAACAAATTTGTAGAGGATATTCATCCAGTAATAGCTAATCCGTACACCTTATTGACTAAATTGAACACTAATCAGAAATGCTTTGCCGTCTTGGATTTAAAGGACTCTTTGGCTGCAGCCAGCCGGGAGTGATGTGAGTACCGCTGGGGGCTAAGGGGGCGATGGCTGGGGCAGAGGGATGGGGACACGGCTGGGGCCCTATTGCAGGCAGCCCGCTGCCCCGGCCGAGCACTCTAACGTGGGACTTGTCCTGGCAGCATGGTCACCAAGAAGGAGCTGTGCACAGACCCGCGGGCGGCCTGGGTGCAGGCGCATGTGCAGCACTTCCAGAGCCTGAAGAACTGATCCTTCCCCACTGCCACCCCTGATGCCCCTGGTGCTTCCCCAGACCCAGGTACGCAGGAGAGCACTTGGATGGCAGCCTTCTTCAATGGGAAAGCTTATTCTATTTAACTTATTTAAACAAACTATTTTCTGCTAAAAAGGGGGGGAAACCCCCCAAAATCAATTATATGAAATCCCTGCTTTAAACTGAAAAGAATTTAAACCGTATCAATTTGCTTGTTAATGAACAGCCTGGTGCTTCGGTGCCTGAGTAGAGTGTTTGCATTATCAACCCCTTTGTGTGTCTCTGAAGTCCCTGCTGGAGCCCCGATGCGAGAGACAAGACCCACGGGGACCCCATTGCTCTCCACGCATCCTGGGGTCACTGCTCTCTCTGGAACAGAGCAGCCTCAGCCCCACAGCATCCCCCACGGTGCCTCCCCCTCCCCAGCCTGGGTTCAGCTGCGGTGCCACCCATCGGGTGCCACCAGGTTCTCAAGCGGGTGCCCAGCGCCAGCTCCTCTTTGGGAAGCAGCCCGGCATCCCCTGTGATGCCAGGAGGAGGCTGGGGCCGCGGCAGCGCCTCTTGCCGCGCAGCGCTCAGGCACAAGCAGCAAAGCCGCGTCGGTGAGGGTCCAAGTTTTATTAGAGGGAACCTGCCCATGCCTAGGGCAGGGCCTGCGAGGGCAGGTTGGTGTCGGGGTGTCCTGCAGGGATGCCGGCCTCTTCGTCCTCAGGGGAGGTGTCCGGAGCTGGGCCACTGTGCGAGGATCCCTGTGCCGCTGGGTCCAGCGCCTGGGCTGGCTGCAAGGCGGGCGCTGCGAGGGGCAGGGGGATGATGAGCACAGCCAGCCCGTGCCACGCTCCCTCCCTCCAGCCCTGGATCACGGCCCCGAGCCTGTCCCCGCGTCCCAAGTAGCAGTGGTGGCCGCATGGCTCTTGGGACCTTGCGTCCCACCCCCAGCTGCAGCCCTCACCAGTGCCCGTGCCGCTGCAGTCACAGCATTCCCAGGAATGCACCTCTCCTCCCAGGTTGGAGCAGCGCTGGTGGGTCCCGCGGGAGCCACAGGACTGGCAGAGCAGCAGTCGCCAGGGCCTGGGGGGGCAATGGGACACATTGCCACCAAAGGCCCCTGAGATGGATGGGGGGTGCCAGCCTGGTACCTCCATCCCCAGCCAAAGGGGGTGACCTCGGGGACCACCCGCACTCACCCGTTCTCCTCTGCCGCTTCCCGTCCCAGGGGGCACAGGCACCGGCTGCTGTCACAGGAGCTGTGCCGCCGGTAATGGTCGGCAAAGGCTCCATCCTCCTCCCAGGCAGCATCCCTGTGGGAGCAGAGGAGGGCTCAGCCCTGGGGATGTGGGGAGGCAGCAGGGGATCGGCTGGAGCATCCCGGAGGGGAAGGAGGCAGCGGGAGGGCACCCACCTGTCCGGGATTTTGATGCCCAGGCGGAACATCTCTTCTCGGAAGGTGACCGTGTCCTGGCAGAGCGGGCAGCGGAAGTGGTGCAGGGCAGAGCGCAGCGCCTGGCCCTGGGGCAGACACAGCGTCAGCACCAGGGGGTGCTGGGGTCCCGTTCACCCCCCGCAGCTTGGTGCCGGGGTGAGCGCAGGGGTGATGATGTCGGGGACCGCGGGGGCTGCCGCCTACCTGAATACAGCGGCGGTGGAACCAGGCGCTGGTGCAGGTGGGACAGACCAGGGTGTCAAAGCACGGCCGCTCCGCCACCGCCTCCTGGCAGATGAGGCACAGGGTCTGGTCCTGCTGCACCGCCCGCACCCGCTGCACCGGCCGGTGCTTCCAGCAGAAGGACCTGCGGACGGAGGTGGTGCTTCAGCGCCAGCTCTCCTCCATCGCGGCCCTGGCTCTGGTACCCCGGGGCGGGGACACTCACTTGAACTCCCCAAAGAACTGGGAGACGCAGCCCCGCTCGCTGCCGCAGGGGTAGTGGAAGGTGCGGGGACAGCGCCGGGCTCTGCAGGTGACCGAGGCGCCCGGCTGGCGGCAGATGCAGCACCTCTGGGGATGACAGGGGTGTCTGTGCGGTTGCTTGCAGCCAGCTGCCAGAGCGTCCCTGCGGGAGTGCTGGCCTGTGCAGTGCTGGACATAGGCAATGGGGACCGTCATGCCCTCAGGCCTCACCTTCCGTGCCACCCTCTTCAGCTCCTCTTGGATGTCAGGGAAGAGGAAGCCATAGAAGCCCTCTTCATCAGCCCCTCTCTGGTTCAGCCTGCTGGCGTGGTACTGCAAGAGGGGAGAAGAGGGGACGTGCCAGGGGCTGCCGGCGGTGCGGGGCCGGGGAGCAGGGGGTGCCAGGACCAGGCACTCACCAGGCAGTTCTCATGGACGCAGAGCCCATCCTGACGGCAAAGCTGCCCCAGCACCTCGGGGTTGCAATCTGCGCGCTGGCAGAACCCGCACACTGCAGGGGGACAGCAGCGTCACCGCCTGCCCTGTGACAAGGTCCCAGTGTAATGCTGGGAGCGGGAATGGGGAGACACCCGACCGCCTTCCTATGCTGCTTGCATCCACAATCCCCTCTGGCAGGGTGCCAGCGGGGTGCTGTGCACTCACGCTCCTCACCGGGCTCATCCCGCTGCCTCTTGCACGGGGGAGGCTCACAGGAGGGCTCGTCCTCCTCCGGCAGCGCTGCCGGACACTGGGCCGTGCGGCGCCGTGATTTGCGCTTCATCGTAGCGAGAGGCTGCAGCCAAGGAGATGCCTGCGCCTGGGGACGTGGCTCTGCTCAAAGACCCTCCTGCTCTGGGGCTGCTGGCGGGGCACCCTTGCCGTGCAGGGTGTTTGTGACGCGGCACCGCACGAGGGTTCCGCACGGGGCATCTGGAACGCGGGGACAGGCGCAGGGCTGTGATCCAGGGATGGATGGAGGCAGGGAGCGTGGCACAGGCTGGCTGGGCTCATCATGACCCCCCTGCCCCTCACAGTGCCTGCCCTGCAGGCAGCCCCGGCGCTAGACCCACCGGCACAGGACCCAGCAGCACAGGGGGATGATCGCTTCCCTGGCCCGGCTGCCGCACTCTTGCTCATACAAGCCAGGATGCCACTGGCCTTCCTGGCCACCTGGGCACAGACCTGGCTCAGCTTTAGCTGCCTTTTGACCACCACCCCAAGTCGTTTCCACCAGCCTCTTTTCCCTGGTGTATGGGGCTGTTGCGACCCGTAGTAAGAGATCATAGTAAGAGATTATTTGTTTGGGTGGCCACTCATTGTCCTTCCAGTTACCAATTTGTAGTTCCCTTTTAGATCGTTTCCTTCTTAGTTCATCTGTTTCTGTGTACAACTGGACTCCCAAACGTTCTCCTTGGCTCATAGCTGGTAAAAAAGAAACTCGGTCTCATTGTTCCTAATACACGTGATCCTGTCCAATTTTTAGGTAAAAATGCAAAGGCTGCTTTACCACAGATCCAATAATGCCCGTCTGGAGTGGGCCAACCGTTTGGTATATTAGTTCCATTAGTCCAGTTAGGGAATTGGTGATTCATTTCTATAGGATCTCCCCATTTTTCCCAGCCTTTCTTTGTTCTCTTCCATAGATCACCTCCTTCACAAAGCTAATTTCCTACTGGTTTGCCGTCACTTTCTGAATTTTGCCAACACCTTTTCCAATTACATTTGTTTGTAAGATCCATTGCTGCCTTCTGTTATTTCCTTCTTGATTTCTCCAGATCACAGGATCGCTTATGTTACTCTCCATCGCTTCCCAGGGCCATCTCTCTCCCTGGTTAGTTCCCCCACAAACATAGCAGTTGCTTACATTCAATGCTTTAGCTATATTTTACAAAGAGATTGTTAGCAACAGTGGGAATTTCATATTGGACTCCTGTTTCCGTTTCATGATAAAATGAGTTGAATAATAAATGATGTTGTATTGATTCCTTAACACTTTCCGTAATTTGAATTTGGACTTTAGCTCCTGGACCCTTTCCTGTAGCCCATATTTTAATTCCAAATTCCTTAATTTTCTTATTTTTCCATTTTCCAATAGTCATGATAGTTAGATTGAGAAGGGTACATTCGTGTGGTCCACAATCTGGCTTTACTGGGACATTTTGAATAAAGGCTATACGCAGATATGTTTTTCACTCTAAGAAACCACCCCAAGTGACAGACGGAATGCGAGATGAATATACCTCCGTCAGATCCCTTAATTTTGGCTTTGGAAAAGGAGAGGGAAAAACTGAAAGCTAAGCTGGAGAGATGTTCAGATTGGGATACTGGGGAAAGATGTTAAGCAAAGCAAGAAGGAAAGCAAGGGAGCTCGGGCAGCTCCTGTGTTTGAGCGTGGGATGAGTGCTGGGGAGGCAGAGGTGGAGGGATGTCGGGCGGAGGTGGGGGAGTGGGTTCTTCTCCTATGGGACCGGATCCGTGTGTGCTGTGGGGAGTTTGGACGTTGGAAGTGGGACTGCCCTGGGGGGAGTGCCATGGGGTGGCTCCTGTGGCTGAATTGGAACTAGACAGACGGGGACCTGGGGAATCTACCCCAGCAGATCCACTGGTTAAATTAAAACTAGGGACTAGAGGAAATAAAGTGGAATTTTAGTGGATGCAGGAGCAACTTATTCGGTGTTAAATCAGAGGGAAAAGAATTTGTTACGGATGTGGGAGCTACTGGCCACCAAGAAAAAAAAAAAAAAAAAAAAAAAGGAAAAGACCCCAAAAAAAGGCAAAAAGAGGCATTCTTTCTGAAACCCGTAAAGTACAAATTCGGAAAACAAAGAGGAATGCATGAATTTTTATGCATGCTAAATTCTCCCAACTCTGTATTAGGGTGAGAAGCAACATTGAAAGAAGGCAAAATGGAATGAAGAGTTAAAAACGATCAATTAGTTTTAGATTTGAGTTTCTCTTTAATTCGACAGAGAAGCAAACAGGAGGAGCTTCCTGAAATAGAAGAAATCCTCAAGCAGGTGTATCTGGTAGTATGGGCGTCTGAAGTTCCAGGGAAGGCGAAAAATGCTTTGCCTGTTCAAGTAGAAATAAAAAGGGGGGGCCTGCCCAATTAGAATAAAACAATATCCCCTAAAATTGCAGGGAAAGGGAAGTAAAAATCGTTGATAAATTTTGAAATCTACATTATTAATTGAGTGTGAATTGGAATATAATACTCCTATCTCGCCAGTAAAGAAATAAAGTTGCAGACTGGTTCAAGATCTCAGAGCAATCAACAAATTTGTAGAGGATATTCATCCAGTAATAGCTAATCCGTACACCTTATTGACTAAATTGAACACTAATCAGAAATGCTTTGCCGTCTTGGATTTAAAGGACTCTTTGGCTGCAGCCAGCCGGGAGTGATGTGAGTACCGCTGGGGGCTAAGGGGGCGATGGCTGGGGCAGAGGGATGGGGACACGGCTGGGGCCCTATTGCAGGCAGCCCGCTGCCCCGGCCGAGCACTCTAACGTGGGACTTGTCCTGGCAGCATGGTCACCAAGAAGGAGCTGTGCACAGACCCGCGGGCGGCCTGGGTGCAGGCGCATGTGCAGCACTTCCAGAGCCTGAAGAACTGATCCTTCCCCACTGCCACCCCTGATGCCCCTGGTGCTTCCCCAGACCCAGGTACGCAGGAGAGCACTTGGATGGCAGCCTTCTTCAATGGGAAAGCTTATTCTATTTAACTTATTTAAACAAACTATTTTCTGCTAAAAAGGGGGGGAAACCCCCCAAAATCAATTATATGAAATCCCTGCTTTAAACTGAAAAGAATTTAAACCGTATCAATTTGCTTGTTAATGAACAGCCTGGTGCTTCGGTGCCTGAGTAGAGTGTTTGCATTATCAACCCCTTTGTGTGTCTCTGAAGTCCCTGCTGGAGCCCCGATGCGAGAGACAAGACCCACGGGGACCCCATTGCTCTCCACGCATCCTGGGGTCACTGCTCTCTCTGGAACAGAGCAGCCTCAGCCCCACAGCATCCCCCACGGTGCCTCCCCCTCCCCAGCCTGGGTTCAGCTGCGGTGCCACCCATCGGGTGCCACCAGGTTCTCAAGCGGGTGCCCAGCGCCAGCTCCTCTTTGGGAAGCAGCCCGGCATCCCCTGTGATGCCAGGAGGAGGCTGGGGCCGCGGCAGCGCCTCTTGCCGCGCAGCGCTCAGGCACAAGCAGCAAAGCCGCGTCGGTGAGGGTCCAAGTTTTATTAGAGGGAACCTGCCCATGCCTAGGGCAGGGCCTGCGAGGGCAGGTTGGTGTCGGGGTGTCCTGCAGGGATGCCGGCCTCTTCGTCCTCAGGGGAGGTGTCCGGAGCTGGGCCACTGTGCGAGGATCCCTGTGCCGCTGGGTCCAGCGCCTGGGCTGGCTGCAAGGCGGGCGCTGCGAGGGGCAGGGGGATGATGAGCACAGCCAGCCCGTGCCACGCTCCCTCCCTCCAGCCCTGGATCACGGCCCCGAGCCTGTCCCCGCGTCCCAAGTAGCAGTGGTGGCCGCATGGCTCTTGGGACCTTGCGTCCCACCCCCAGCTGCAGCCCTCACCAGTGCCCGTGCCGCTGCAGTCACAGCATTCCCAGGAATGCACCTCTCCTCCCAGGTTGGAGCAGCGCTGGTGGGTCCCGCGGGAGCCACAGGACTGGCAGAGCAGCAGTCGCCAGGGCCTGGGGGGGCAATGGGACACATTGCCACCAAAGGCCCCTGAGATGGATGGGGGGTGCCAGCCTGGTACCTCCATCCCCAGCCAAAGGGGGTGACCTCGGGGACCACCCGCACTCACCCGTTCTCCTCTGCCGCTTCCCGTCCCAGGGGGCACAGGCACCGGCTGCTGTCACAGGAGCTGTGCCGCCGGTAATGGTCGGCAAAGGCTCCATCCTCCTCCCAGGCAGCATCCCTGTGGGAGCAGAGGAGGGCTCAGCCCTGGGGATGTGGGGAGGCAGCAGGGGATCGGCTGGAGCATCCCGGAGGGGAAGGAGGCAGCGGGAGGGCACCCACCTGTCCGGGATTTTGATGCCCAGGCGGAACATCTCTTCTCGGAAGGTGACCGTGTCCTGGCAGAGCGGGCAGCGGAAGTGGTGCAGGGCAGAGCGCAGCGCCTGGCCCTGGGGCAGACACAGCGTCAGCACCAGGGGGTGCTGGGGTCCCGTTCACCCCCCGCAGCTTGGTGCCGGGGTGAGCGCAGGGGTGATGATGTCGGGGACCGCGGGGGCTGCCGCCTACCTGAATACAGCGGCGGTGGAACCAGGCGCTGGTGCAGGTGGGACAGACCAGGGTGTCAAAGCACGGCCGCTCCGCCACCGCCTCCTGGCAGATGAGGCACAGGGTCTGGTCCTGCTGCACCGCCCGCACCCGCTGCACCGGCCGGTGCTTCCAGCAGAAGGACCTGCGGACGGAGGTGGTGCTTCAGCGCCAGCTCTCCTCCATCGCGGCCCTGGCTCTGGTACCCCGGGGCGGGGACACTCACTTGAACTCCCCAAAGAACTGGGAGACGCAGCCCCGCTCGCTGCCGCAGGGGTAGTGGAAGGTGCGGGGACAGCGCCGGGCTCTGCAGGTGACCGAGGCGCCCGGCTGGCGGCAGATGCAGCACCTCTGGGGATGACAGGGGTGTCTGTGCGGTTGCTTGCAGCCAGCTGCCAGAGCGTCCCTGCGGGAGTGCTGGCCTGTGCAGTGCTGGACATAGGCAATGGGGACCGTCATGCCCTCAGGCCTCACCTTCCGTGCCACCCTCTTCAGCTCCTCTTGGATGTCAGGGAAGAGGAAGCCATAGAAGCCCTCTTCATCAGCCCCTCTCTGGTTCAGCCTGCTGGCGTGGTACTGCAAGAGGGGAGAAGAGGGGACGTGCCAGGGGCTGCCGGCGGTGCGGGGCCGGGGAGCAGGGGGTGCCAGGACCAGGCACTCACCAGGCAGTTCTCATGGACGCAGAGCCCATCCTGACGGCAAAGCTGCCCCAGCACCTCGGGGTTGCAATCTGCGCGCTGGCAGAACCCGCACACTGCAGGGGGACAGCAGCGTCACCGCCTGCCCTGTGACAAGGTCCCAGTGTAATGCTGGGAGCGGGAATGGGGAGACACCCGACCGCCTTCCTATGCTGCTTGCATCCACAATCCCCTCTGGCAGGGTGCCAGCGGGGTGCTGTGCACTCACGCTCCTCACCGGGCTCATCCCGCTGCCTCTTGCACGGGGGAGGCTCACAGGAGGGCTCGTCCTCCTCCGGCAGCGCTGCCGGACACTGGGCCGTGCGGCGCCGTGATTTGCGCTTCATCGTAGCGAGAGGCTGCAGCCAAGGAGATGCCTGCGCCTGGGGACGTGGCTCTGCTCAAAGACCCTCCTGCTCTGGGGCTGCTGGCGGGGCACCCTTGCCGTGCAGGGTGTTTGTGACGCGGCACCGCACGAGGGTTCCGCACGGGGCATCTGGAACGCGGGGACAGGCGCAGGGCTGTGATCCAGGGATGGATGGAGGCAGGGAGCGTGGCACAGGCTGGCTGGGCTCATCATGACCCCCCTGCCCCTCACAGTGCCTGCCCTGCAGGCAGCCCCGGCGCTAGACCCACCGGCACAGGACCCAGCAGCACAGGGGGATGATCGCTTCCCTGGCCCGGCTGCCGCACTCTTGCTCATACAAGCCAGGATGCCACTGGCCTTCCTGGCCACCTGGGCACAGACCTGGCTCAGCTTTAGCTGCCTTTTGACCACCACCCCAAGTCGTTTTCACCAGCCTCTTTTCCCTGGTGTATGGGGCTGTTGCGACCCGTAGTAAGAGATCATAGTAAGAGATTATTTGTTTGGGTGGCCACTCATTGTCCTTCCAGTTACCAATTTGTAGTTCCCTTTTAGATCGTTTCCTTCTTAGTTCATCTGTTTCTGTGTACAACTGGACTCCCAAACGTTCTCCTTGGCTCATAGCTGGTAAAAAAGAAACTCGGTCTCATTGTTCCTAATACACGTGATCCTGTCCAATTTTTAGGTAAAAATGCAAAGGCTGCTTTACCACAGATCCAATAATGCCCGTCTGGAGTGGGCCAACCGTTTGGTATATTAGTTCCATTAGTCCAGTTAGGGAATTGGTGATTCATTTCTATAGGATCTCCCCATTTTTCCCAGCCTTTCTTTGTTCTCTTCCATAGATCACCTCCTTCACAAAGCAAATTTCCTACTGGTTTGCCGTCACTTTCTGAATTTTGCCAACACCTTTTCCAATTACATTTGTTTGTAAGATCCATTGCTGCCTTCTGTTATTTCCTTCTTGATTTCTCCAGATCACAGGATCGCTTATGTTACTCTCCATCGCTTCCCAGGGCCATCTCTCTCCCTGGTTAGTTCCCCCACAAACATAGCAGTTGCTTACATTCAATGCTTTAGCTATATTTTACAAAGAGATTGTTAGCAACAGTGGGAATTTCATATTGGACTCCTGTTTCCGTTTCATGATAAAATGAGTTGAATAATAAATGATGTTGTATTGATTCCTTAACACTTTCCGTAATTTGAATTTGGACTTTAGCTCCTGGACCCTTTCCTGTAGCCCATATTTTAATTCCAAATTCCTTAATTTTCTTATTTTTCCATTTTCCAATAGTCATGATAGTTAGATTGAGAAGGGTACATTCGTGTGGTCCACAATCTGGCTTTACTGGGACATTTTGAATAAAGGCTATACGCAGATATGTTTTTCACTCTAAGAAACCACCCCAAGTGACAGACGGAATGCGAGATGAATATACCTCCGTCAGATCCCTTAATTTTGGCTTTGGAAAAGGAGAGGGAAAAACTGAAAGCTAAGCTGGAGAGATGTTCAGATTGGGATACTGGGGAAAGATGTTAAGCAAAGCAAGAAGGAAAGCAAGGGAGCTCGGGCAGCTCCTGTGTTTTGAGCGTGGGATGAGTGCTGGGGAGGCAGAGGTGGAGGGATGTCGGGCGGAGGTGGGGGAGTGGGTTCTTCTCCTATGGGACCGGATCCGTGTGTGCTGTGGGGAGTTTGGACGTTGGAAGTGGGACTGCCCTGGGGGGAGTGCCATGGGGTGGCTCCTGTGGCTGAATTGGAACTAGACAGACGGGGACCTGGGGAATCTACCCCAGCAGATCCACTGGTTAAATTAAAACTAGGGACTAGAGGAAATAAAGTGGAATTTTAGTGGATGCAGGAGCAACTTATTCGGTGTTAAATCAGAGGGAAAAGAATTTGTTACGGATGTGGGAGCTACTGGCCACCAAGAAAAAAAAAAAAAAAAAAAAAGAAAAGACCCCAAAAAAAGGCAAAAAGAGGCATTCTTTCTGAAACCCGTAAAGTACAAATTCGGAAAACAAAGAGGAATGCATGAATTTTTATGCATGCTAAATTCTCCCAACTCTGTATTAGGGTGAGAAGCAACATTGAAAGAAGGCAAAATGGAATGAAGAGTTAAAAACGATCAATTAGTTTTAGATTTGAGTTTCTCTTTAATTCGACAGAGAAGCAAACAGGAGGAGCTTCCTGAAATAGAAGAAATCCTCAAGCAGGTGTATCTGGTAGTATGGGCGTCTGAAGTTCCAGGGAAGGCGAAAAATGCTTTGCCTGTTCAAGTAGAAATAAAAAGGGGGGGCCTGCCCAATTAGAATAAAACAATATCCCCTAAAATTGCAGGGAAAGGGAAGTAAAAATCGTTGATAAATTTTGAAATCTACATTATTAATTGAGTGTGAATTGGAATATAATACTCCTATCTCGCCAGTAAAGAAATAAAGTTGCAGACTGGTTCAAGATCTCAGAGCAATCAACAAATTTGTAGAGGATATTCATCCAGTAATAGCTAATCCGTACACCTTATTGACTAAATTGAACACTAATCAGAAATGCTTTGCCGTCTTGGATTTAAAGGACTCTTTGGCTGCAGCCAGCCGGGAGTGATGTGAGTACCGCTGGGGGCTAAGGGGGCGATGGCTGGGGCAGAGGGATGGGGACACGGCTGGGGCCCTATTGCAGGCAGCCCGCTGCCCCGGCCGAGCACTCTAACGTGGGACTTGTCCTGGCAGCATGGTCACCAAGAAGGAGCTGTGCACAGACCCGCGGGCGGCCTGGGTGCAGGCGCATGTGCAGCACTTCCAGAGCCTGAAGAACTGATCCTTCCCCACTGCCACCCCTGATGCCCCTGGTGCTTCCCCAGACCCAGGTACGCAGGAGAGCACTTGGATGGCAGCCTTCTTCAATGGGAAAGCCTATTCTATTTAACTTATTTAAACAAACTATTTTCTGCTAAAAAGGGGGGGAAACCCCCCAAAATCAATTATATGAAATCCCTGCTTTAAACTGAAAAGAATTTAAACCGTATCAATTTGCTTGTTAATGAACAGCCTGGTGCTTCGGTGCCTGAGTAGAGTGTTTGCATTATCAACCCCTTTGTGTGTCTCTGAAGTCCCTGCTGGAGCCCCGATGCGAGAGACAAGACCCACGGGGACCCCATTGCTCTCCACGCATCCTGGGGTCACTGCTCTCTCTGGAACAGAGCAGCCTCAGCCCCACAGCATCCCCCACGGTGCCTCCCCCTCCCCAGCCTGGGTTCAGCTGCGGTGCCACCCATCGGGTGCCACCAGGTTCTCAAGCGGGTGCCCAGCGCCAGCTCCTCTTTGGGAAGCAGCCCGGCATCCCCTGTGATGCCAGGAGGAGGCTGGGGCCGCGGCAGCGCCTCTTGCCGCGCAGCGCTCAGGCACAAGCAGCAAAGCCGCGTCGGTGAGGGTCCAAGTTTTATTAGAGGGAACCTGCCCATGCCTAGGGCAGGGCCTGCGAGGGCAGGTTGGTGTCGGGGTGTCCTGCAGGGATGCCGGCCTCTTCGTCCTCAGGGGAGGTGTCCGGAGCTGGGCCACTGTGCGAGGATCCCTGTGCCGCTGGGTCCAGCGCCTGGGCTGGCTGCAAGGCGGGCGCTGCGAGGGGCAGGGGGATGATGAGCACAGCCAGCCCGTGCCACGCTCCCTCCCTCCAGCCCTGGATCACGGCCCCGAGCCTGTCCCCGCGTCCCAAGTAGCAGTGGTGGCCGCATGGCTCTTGGGACCTTGCGTCCCACCCCCAGCTGCAGCCCTCACCAGTGCCCGTGCCGCTGCAGTCACAGCATTCCCAGGAATGCACCTCTCCTCCCAGGTTGGAGCAGCGCTGGTGGGTCCCGCGGGAGCCACAGGACTGGCAGAGCAGCAGTCGCCAGGGCCTGGGGGGGCAATGGGACACATTGCCACCAAAGGCCCCTGAGATGGATGGGGGGTGCCAGCCTGGTACCTCCATCCCCAGCCAAAGGGGGTGACCTCGGGGACCACCCGCACTCACCCGTTCTCCTCTGCCGCTTCCCGTCCCAGGGGGCACAGGCACCGGCTGCTGTCACAGGAGCTGTGCCGCCGGTAATGGTCGGCAAAGGCTCCATCCTCCTCCCAGGCAGCATCCCTGTGGGAGCAGAGGAGGGCTCAGCCCTGGGGATGTGGGGAGGCAGCAGGGGATCGGCTGGAGCATCCCGGAGGGGAAGGAGGCAGCGGGAGGGCACCCACCTGTCCGGGATTTTGATGCCCAGGCGGAACATCTCTTCTCGGAAGGTGACCGTGTCCTGGCAGAGCGGGCAGCGGAAGTGGTGCAGGGCAGAGCGCAGCGCCTGGCCCTGGGGCAGACACAGCGTCAGCACCAGGGGGTGCTGGGGTCCCGTTCACCCCCCGCAGCTTGGTGCCGGGGTGAGCGCAGGGGTGATGATGTCGGGGACCGCGGGGGCTGCCGCCTACCTGAATACAGCGGCGGTGGAACCAGGCGCTGGTGCAGGTGGGACAGACCAGGGTGTCAAAGCACGGCCGCTCCGCCACCGCCTCCTGGCAGATGAGGCACAGGTTCTGGTCCTGCTGCACCGCCCGCACCCGCTGCACCGGCCGGTGCTTCCAGCAGAAGGACCTGCGGACGGAGGTGATGCTTCAGCGCCAGCTCTCCTCCATCGCGGCCCTGGCTCTGGTACCCCGGGGCGGGGACACTCACTTGAACTCCCCAAAGAACTGGGAGACGCAGCCCCGCTCGCTGCCGCAGGGGTAGTGGAAGGTGCGGGGACAGCGCCGGGCTCTGCAGGTGACCGAGGCGCCCGGCTGGCGGCAGATGCAGCACCTCTGGGGATGACAGGGGTGTCTGTGCGGTTGCTTGCAGCCAGCTGCCAGAGCGTCCCTGCGGGAGTGCTGGCCTGTGCAGTGCTGGACATAGGCAATGGGGACCGTCATGCCCTCAGGCCTCACCTTCCGTGCCACCCTCTTCAGCTCCTCTTGGATGTCAGGGAAGAGGAAGCCATAGAAGCCCTCTTCATCAGCCCCTCTCTGGTTCAGCCTGCTGGCGTGGTACTGCAAGAGGGGAGAAGAGGGGACGTGCCAGGGGCTGCCGGCGGTGCGGGGCCGGGGAGCAGGGGGTGCCAGGACCAGGCACTCACCAGGCAGTTCTCATGGACGCAGAGCCCATCCTGACGGCAAAGCTGCCCCAGCACCTCGGGGTTGCAATCTGCGCGCTGGCAGAACCCGCACACTGCAGGGGGACAGCAGCGTCACCGCCTGCCCTGTGACAAGGTCCCAGTGTAATGCTGGGAGCGGGAATGGGGAGACACCCGACCGCCTTCCTATGCTGCTTGCATCCACAATCCCCTCTGGCAGGGTGCCAGCGGGGTGCTGTGCACTCACGCTCCTCACCGGGCTCATCCCGCTGCCTCTTGCACGGGGGAGGCTCACAGGAGGGCTCGTCCTCCTCCGGCAGCGCTGCCGGACACTGGGCCGTGCGGCGCCGTGATTTGCGCTTCATCGTAGCGAGAGGCTGCAGCCAAAGAGATGCCTGCGCCTGGGGACGTGGCTCTGCTCAAAGACCCTCCTGCTCTGGGGCTGCTGGCGGGGCACCCTTGCCGTGCAGGGTGTTTGTGACGCGGCACCGCACGAGGGTTCCGCACGGGGCATCTGGAACGCGGGGACAGGCGCAGGGCTGTGATCCAGGGATGGATGGAGGCAGGGAGCGTGGCACAGGCTGGCTGGGCTCATCATGACCCCCCTGCCCCTCACAGTGCCTGCCCTGCAGGCAGCCCCGGCGCTAGACCCACCGGCACAGGACCCAGCAGCACAGGGGGATGATCGCTTCCCTGGCCCGGCTGCCGCACTCTTGCTCATACAAGCCAGGATGCCACTGGCCTTCCTGGCCACCTGGGCACAGACCTGGCTCAGCTTTAGCTGCCTTTTGACCACCACCCCAAGTCGTTTCCACCAGCCTCTTTTCCCTGGTGTATGGGGCTGTTGCGACCCGTAGTAAGAGATCATAGTAAGAGATTATTTGTTTGGGTGGCCACTCATTGTCCTTCCAGTTACCAATTTGTAGTTCCCTTTTAGATCGTTTCCTTCTTAGTTCATCTGTTTCTGTGTACAACTGGACTCCCAAACGTTCTCCTTGGCTCATAGCTGGTAAAAAAGAAACTCGGTCTCATTGTTCCTAATACACGTGATCCTGTCCAATTTTTAGGTAAAAATGCAAAGGCTGCTTTACCACAGATCCAATAATGCCCGTCTGGAGTGGGCCAACCGTTTGGTATATTAGTTCCATTAGTCCAGTTAGGGAATTGGTGATTCATTTCTATAGGATCTCCCCATTTTTCCCAGCCTTTCTTTGTTCTCTTCCATAGATCACCTCCTTCACAAAGCTAATTTCCTACTGGTTTGCCGTCACTTTCTGAATTTTGCCAACACCTTTTCCAATTACATTTGTTTGTAAGATCCATTGCTGCCTTCTGTTATTTCCTTCTTGATTTCTCCAGATCACAGGATCGCTTATGTTACTCTCCATCGCTTCCCAGGGCCATCTCTCTCCCTGGTTAGTTCCCCCACAAACATAGCAGTTGCTTACATTCAATGCTTTAGCTATATTTTACAAAGAGATTGTTAGCAACAGTGGGAATTTCATATTGGACTCCTGTTTCCGTTTCATGATAAAATGAGTTGAATAATAAATGATGTTGTATTGATTCCTTAACACTTTCCGTAATTTGAATTTGGACTTTAGCTCCTGGACCCTTTCCTGTAGCCCATATTTTAATTCCAAATTCCTTAATTTTCTTATTTTTCCATTTTCCAATAGTCATGATAGTTAGATTGAGAAGGGTACATTCGTGTGGTCCACAATCTGGCTTTACTGGGACATTTTGAATAAAGGCTATACGCAGATATGTTTTTCACTCTAAGAAACCACCCCAAGTGACAGACGGAATGCGAGATGAATATACCTCCGTCAGATCCCTTAATTTTGGCTTTGGAAAAGGAGAGGGAAAAACTGAAAGCTAAGCTGGAGAGATGTTCAGATTGGGATACTGGGGAAAGATGTTAAGCAAAGCAAGAAGGAAAGCAAGGGAGCTCGGGCAGCTCCTGTGTTTTGAGCGTGGGATGAGTGCTGGGGAGGCAGAGGTGGAGGGATGTCGGGCGGAGGTGGGGGAGTGGGTTCTTCTCCTATGGGACCGGATCCGTGTGTGCTGTGGGGAGTTTGGACGTTGGAAGTGGGACTGCCCTGGGGGGAGTGCCATGGGGTGGCTCCTGTGGCTGAATTGGAACTAGACAGACGGGGACCTGGGGAATCTACCCCAGCAGATCCACTGGTTAAATTAAAACTAGGGACTAGAGGAAATAAAGTGGAATTTTAGTGGATGCAGGAGCAACTTATTCGGTGTTAAATCAGAGGGAAAAGAATTTGTTACGGATGTGGGAGCTACTGGCCACCAAGAAAAAAAAAAAAAAAAAAAAGAAAAGACCCCAAAAAAAGGCAAAAAGAGGCATTCTTTCTGAAACCCGTAAAGTACAAATTCGGAAAACAAAGAGGAATGCATGAATTTTTATGCATGCTAAATTCTCCCAACTCTGTATTAGGGTGAGAAGCAACATTGAAAGAAGGCAAAATGGAATGAAGAGTTAAAAA
The DNA here is from genome assembly GCF_037157495.1 of Lathamus discolor. Lineage (NCBI taxonomy): Eukaryota > Metazoa > Chordata > Aves > Psittaciformes > Psittacidae > Lathamus > Lathamus discolor. The sequence goes on along the minus strand of NC_088897.1, from coordinate 1,136,186 downwards.
CGATCAATTAGTTTTAGATTTGAGTTTCTCTTTAATTCGACAGAGAAGCAAACAGGAGGAGCTTCCTGAAATAGAAGAAATCCTCAAGCAGGTGTATCTGGTAGTATGGGCGTCTGAAGTTCCAGGGAAGGCGAAAAATGCTTTGCCTGTTCAAGTAGAAATAAAAAGGGGGGGCCTGCCCAATTAGAATAAAACAATATCCCCTAAAATTGCAGGGAAAGGGAAGTAAAAATCGTTGATAAATTTTGAAATCTACATTATTAATTGAGTGTGAATTGGAATATAATACTCCTATCTCGCCAGTAAAGAAATAAAGTTGCAGACTGGTTCAAGATCTCAGAGCAATCAACAAATTTGTAGAGGATATTCATCCAGTAATAGCTAATCCGTACACCTTATTGACTAAATTGAACACTAATCAGAAATGCTTTGCCGTCTTGGATTTAAAGGACTCTTTGGCTGCAGCCAGCCGGGAGTGATGTGAGTACCGCTGGGGGCTAAGGGGGCGATGGCTGGGGCAGAGGGATGGGGACACGGCTGGGGCCCTATTGCAGGCAGCCCGCTGCCCCGGCCGAGCACTCTAACGTGGGACTTGTCCTGGCAGCATGGTCACCAAGAAGGAGCTGTGCACAGACCCGCGGGCGGCCTGGGTGCAGGCGCATGTGCAGCACTTCCAGAGCCTGAAGAACTGATCCTTCCCCACTGCCACCCCTGATGCCCCTGGTGCTTCCCCAGACCCAGGTACGCAGGAGAGCACTTGGATGGCAGCCTTCTTCAATGGGAAAGCTTATTCTATTTAACTTATTTAAACAAACTATTTTCTGCTAAAAAGGGGGGGAAACCCCCCAAAATCAATTATATGAAATCCCTGCTTTAAACTGAAAAGAATTTAAACCGTATCAATTTGCTTGTTAATGAACAGCCTGGTGCTTCGGTGCCTGAGTAGAGTGTTTGCATTATCAACCCCTTTGTGTGTCTCTGAAGTCCCTGCTGGAGCCCCGATGCGAGAGACAAGACCCACGGGGACCCCATTGCTCTCCACGCATCCTGGGGTCACTGCTCTCTCTGGAACAGAGCAGCCTCAGCCGCACAGCATCCCCCACGGTGCCTCCCCCTCCCCAGCCTGGGTTCAGCTCCGGTGCCACCCATCGGGTGCCACCAGGTTCTCAAGCGGGTGCCCAGCGCCAGCTCCTCTTTGGGAAGCAGCCCGGCATCCCCTGTGATGCCAGGAGGAGGCTGGGGCCGCGGCAGCGCCTCTTGCCGCGCAGCGCTCAGGCACAAGCAGCAAAGCCGCGTCGGTGAGGGTCCAAGTTTTATTAGAGGGAACCTGCCCATGCCTAGGGCAGGGCCTGCGAGGGCAGGTTGGTGTCGGGGTGTCCTGCAGGGATGCCGGCCTCTTCGTCCTCAGGGGACGTGTCCGGAGCTGGGCCACTGTGCGAGGATCCCTGTGCCGCTGGGTCCAGCGCCTGGGCTGGCTGCAAGGCGGGCGCTGCGAGGGGCAGGGGGATGATGAGCACAGCCAGCCCGTGCCACGCTCCCTCCCTCCAGCCCTGGATCACGGCCCCGAGCCTGTCCCCGCGTCCCAAGTAGCAGTGGTGGCCGCATGGCTCTTGGGACCTTGCGTCCCACCCCCAGCTGCAGCCCTCACCAGTGCCCGTGCCGCTGCAGTCACAGCATTCCCAGGAATGCACCTCTCCTCCCAGGTTGGAGCAGCGCTGGTGGGTCCCGCGGGAGCCACAGGACTGGCAGAGCAGCAGTCGCCAGGGCCTGGGGGGGCAATGGGACACATTGCCACCAAAGGCCCCTGAGATGGATGGGGGGTGCCAGCCTGGTACCTCCATCCCCAGCCAAAGGGGGTGACCTCGGGGACCACCCGCACTCACCCGTTCTCCTCTGCCGCTTCCCGTCCCAGGGGGCACAGGCACCGGCTGCTGTCACAGGAGCTGTGCCGCCGATAATGGTCGGCAAAGGCTCCATCCTCCTCCCAGGCAGCATCCCTGTGGGAGCAGAGGAGGGCTCAGCCCTGGGGATGTGGGGAGGCAGCAGGGGATCGGCTGGAGCATCCCGGAGGGGAAGGAGGCAGCGGGAGGGCACCCACCTGTCCGGGATTTTGATGCCCAGGCGGAACATCTCTTCTCGGAAGGTGACCGTGTCCTGGCAGAGCGGGCAGCGGAAGTGGTGCAGGGCAGAGCGCAGCGCCTGGCCCTGGGGCAGACACAGCGTCAGCACCAGGGGGTGCTGGGGTCCCGTTCACCCCCCGCAGCTTGGTGCCGGGGTGAGCGCAGGGGTGATGATGTCGGGGACCGCGGGGGCTGCCGCCTACCTGAATACAGCGGCGGTGGAACCAGGCGCTGGTGCAGGTGGGACAGACCAGGGTGTCAAAGCACGGCCGCTCCGCCACCGCCTCCTGGCAGATGAGGCACAGGTTCTGGTCCTGCTGCACCGCCCGCACCCGCTGCACCGGCCGGTGCTTCCAGCAGAAGGACCTGCGGACGGAGGTGATGCTTCAGCGCCAGCTCTCCTCCATCGCGGCCCTGGCTCTGGTACCCCGGGGCGGGGACACTCACTTGAACTCCCCAAAGAACTGGGAGACGCAGCCCCGCTCGCTGCCGCAGGGGTAGTGGAAGGTGCGGGGACAGCGCCGGGCTCTGCAGGTGACCGAGGCGCCCGGCTGGCGGCAGATGCAGCACCTCTGGGGATGACAGGGGTGTCTGTGCGGTTGCTTGCAGCCAGCTGCCAGAGCGTCCCTGCGGGAGTGCTGGCCTGTGCAGTGCTGGACATAGGCAATGGGGACCGTCATGCCCTCAGGCCTCACCTTCCGTGCCACCCTCTTCAGCTCCTCTTGGATGTCAGGGAAGAGGAAGCCATAGAAGCCCTCTTCATCAGCCCCTCTCTGGTTCAGCCTGCTGGCGTGGTACTGCAAGAGGGGAGAAGAGGGGACGTGCCAGGGGCTGCCGGCGGTGCGGGGCCGGGGAGCAGGGGGTGCCAGGACCAGGCACTCACCAGGCAGTTCTCATGGACGCAGAGCCCATCCTGACGGCAAAGCTGCCCCAGCACCTCGGGGTTGCAATCTGCGCGCTGGCAGAACCCGCACACTGCAGGGGGACAGCAGCGTCACCGCCTGCCCTGTGACAAGGTCCCAGTGTAATGCTGGGAGCGGGAATGGGGAGACACCCGACCGCCTTCCTATGCTGCTTGCATCCACAATCCCCTCTGGCAGGGTGCCAGCGGGGTGCTGTGCACTCACGCTCCTCACCGGGCTCATCCCGCTGCCTCTTGCACGGGGGAGGCTCACAGGAGGGCTCGTCCTCCTCCGGCAGCGCTGCCGGACACTGGGCCGTGCGGCGCCGTGATTTGCGCTTCATCGTAGCGAGAGGCTGCAAGGAGATGCCTGCGCCTGGGGACGTGGCTCTGCTCAAAGACCCTCCTGCTCTGGGGCTGCTGGCGGGGCACCCTTGCCGTGCAGGGTGTTTGTGACGCGGCACCGCACGAGGGTTCCGCACGGGGCATCTGGAACGCGGGGACAGGCGCAGGGCTGTGATCCAGGGATGGATGGAGGCAGGGAGCGTGGCACAGGCTGGCTGGGCTCATCATGACCCCCCTGCCCCTCACAGTGCCTGCCCTGCAGGCAGCCCCGGCGCTAGACCCACCGGCACAGGACCCAGCAGCACAGGGGGATGATCGCTTCCCTGGCCCGGCTGCCGCACTCTTGCTCATACAAGCCAGGATGCCACTGGCCTTCCTGGCCACCTGGGCACAGACCTGGCTCAGCTTTAGCTGCCTTTTGACCACCACCCCAAGTCGTTTCCACCAGCCTCTTTTCCCTGGTGTATGGGGCTGTTGCGACCCGTAGTAAGAGATCATAGTAAGAGATTATTTGTTTGGGTGGCCACTCATTGTCCTTCCAGTTACCAATTTGTAGTTCCCTTTTAGATCGTTTCCTTCTTAGTTCATCTGTTTCTGTGTACAACTGGACTCCCAAACGTTCTCCTTGGCTCATAGCTGGTAAAAAAGAAACTCGGTCTCATTGTTCCTAATACACGTGATCCTGTCCAATTTTTAGGTAAAAATGCAAAGGCTGCTTTACCACAGATCCAATAATGCCCGTCTGGAGTGGGCCAACCGTTTGGTATATTAGTTCCATTAGTCCAGTTAGGGAATTGGTGATTCATTTCTATAGGATCTCCCCATTTTTCCCAGCCTTTCTTTGTTCTCTTCCATAGATCACCTCCTTCACAAAGCTAATTTCCTACTGGTTTGCCGTCACTTTCTGAATTTTGCCAACACCTTTTCCAATTACATTTGTTTGTAAGATCCATTGCTGCCTTCTGTTATTTCCTTCTTGATTTCTCCAGATCACAGGATCGCTTATGTTACTCTCCATCGCTTCCCAGGGCCATCTCTCTCCCTGGTTAGTTCCCCCACAAACATAGCAGTTGCTTACATTCAATGCTTTAGCTATATTTTACAAAGAGATTGTTAGCAACAGTGGGAATTTCATATTGGACTCCTGTTTCCGTTTCATGATAAAATGAGTTGAATAATAAATGATGTTGTATTGATTCCTTAACACTTTCCGTAATTTGAATTTGGACTTTAGCTCCTGGACCCTTTCCTGTAGCCCATATTTTAATTCCAAATTCCTTAATTTTCTTATTTTTCCATTTTCCAATAGTCATGATAGTTAGATTGAGAAGGGTACATTCGTGTGGTCCACAATCTGGCTTTACTGGGACATTTTGAATAAAGGCTATACGCAGATATGTTTTTCACTCTAAGAAACCACCCCAAGTGACAGACGGAATGCGAGATGAATATACCTCCGTCAGATCCCTTAATTTTGGCTTTGGAAAAGGAGAGGGAAAAACTGAAAGCTAAGCTGGAGAGATGTTCAGATTGGGATACTGGGGAAAGATGTTAAGCAAAGCAAGAAGGAAAGCAAGGGAGCTCGGGCAGCTCCTGTGTTTTGAGCGTGGGATGAGTGCTGGGGAGGCAGAGGTGGAGGGATGTCGGGCGGAGGTGGGGGAGTGGGTTCTTCTCCTATGGGACCGGATCCGTGTGTGCTGTGGGGAGTTTGGACGTTGGAAGTGGGACTGCCCTGGGGGGAGTGCCATGGGGTGGCTCCTGTGGCTGAATTGGAACTAGACAGACGGGGACCTGGGGAATCTACCCCAGCAGATCCACTGGTTAAATTAAAACTAGGGACTAGAGGAAATAAAGTGGAATTTTAGTGGATGCAGGAGCAACTTATTCGGTGTTAAATCAGAGGGAAAAGAATTTGTTACGGATGTGGGAGCTACTGGCCACCAAGAAAAAAAAAAAAAAAAAAAAGGAAAAGACCCCAAAAAAAGGCAAAAAGAGGCATTCTTTCTGAAACCCGTAAAGTACAAATTCGGAAAACAAAGAGGAATGCATGAATTTTTATGCATGCTAAATTCTCCCAACTCTGTATTAGGGTGAGAAGCAACATTGAAAGAAGGCAAAATGGAATGAAGAGTTAAAAACGATCAATTAGTTTTAGATTTGAGTTTCTCTTTAATTCGACAGAGAAGCAAACAGGAGGAGCTTCCTGAAATAGAAGAAATCCTCAAGCAGGTGTATCTGGTAGTATGGGCGTCTGAAGTTCCAGGGAAGGCGAAAAATGCTTTGCCTGTTCAAGTAGAAATAAAAAGGGGGGGCCTGCCCAATTAGAATAAAACAATATCCCCTAAAATTGCAGGGAAAGGGAAGTAAAAATCGTTGATAAATTTTGAAATCTACATTATTAATTGAGTGTGAATTGGAATATAATACTCCTATCTCGCCAGTAAAGAAATAAAGTTGCAGACTGGTTCAAGATCTCAGAGCAATCAACAAATTTGTAGAGGATATTCATCCAGTAATAGCTAATCCGTACACCTTATTGACTAAATTGAACACTAATCAGAAATGCTTTGCCGTCTTGGATTTAAAGGACTCTTTGGCTGCAGCCAGCCGGGAGTGATGTGAGTACCGCTGGGGGCTAAGGGGGCGATGGCTGGGGCAGAGGGATGGGGACACGGCTGGGGCCCTATTGCAGGCAGCCCGCTGCCCCGGCCGAGCACTCTAACGTGGGACTTGTCCTGGCAGCATGGTCACCAAGAAGGAGCTGTGCACAGACCCGCGGGCGGCCTGGGTGCAGGCGCATGTGCAGCACTTCCAGAGCCTGAAGAACTGATCCTTCCCCACTGCCACCCCTGATGCCCCTGGTGCTTCCCCAGACCCAGGTACGCAGGAGAGCACTTGGATGGCAGCCTTCTTCAATGGGAAAGCTTATTCTATTTAACTTATTTAAACAAACTATTTTCTGCTAAAAAGGGGGGGAAACCCCCCAAAATCAATTATATGAAATCCCTGCTTTAAACTGAAAAGAATTTAAACCGTATCAATTTGCTTGTTAATGAACAGCCTGGTGCTTCGGTGCCTGAGTAGAGTGTTTGCATTATCAACCCCTTTGTGTGTCTCTGAAGTCCCTGCTGGAGCCCCGATGCGAGAGACAAGACCCACGGGGACCCCATTGCTCTCCACGCATCCTGGGGTCACTGCTCTCTCTGGAACAGAGCAGCCTCAGCCCCACAGCATCCCCCACGGTGCCTCCCCCTCCCCAGCCTGGGTTCAGCTCCGGTGCCACCCATCGGGTGCCACCAGGTTCTCAAGCGGGTGCCCAGCGCCAGCTCCTCTTTGGGAAGCAGCCCGGCATCCCCTGTGATGCCAGGAGGAGGCTGGGGCCGCGGCAGCGCCTCTTGCCGCGCAGCGCTCAGGCACAAGCAGCAAAGCCGCGTCGGTGAGGGTCCAAGTTTTATTAGAGGGAACCTGCCCATGCCTAGGGCAGGGCCTGCGAGGGCAGGTTGGTGTCGGGGTGTCCTGCAGGGATGGCGGCCTCTTCGTCCTCAGGGGAGGTGTCCGGAGCTGGGCCACTGTGCGAGGATCCCTGTGCCGCTGGGTCCAGCGCCTGGGCTGGCTGCAAGGCGGGCGCTGCGAGGGGCAGGGGGATGATGAGCACAGCCAGCCCGTGCCACGCTCCCTCCCTCCAGCCCTGGATCACGGCCCCGAGCCTGTCCCCGCGTCCCAAGTAGCAGTGGTGGCCGCATGGCTCTTGGGACCTTGCGTCCCACCCCCAGCTGCAGCCCTCACCAGTGCCCGTGCCGCTGCAGTCACAGCATTCCCAGGAATGCACCTCTCCTCCCAGGTTGGAGCAGCGCTGGTGGGTCCCGCGGGAGCCACAGGACTGGCAGAGCAGCAGTCGCCAGGGCCTGGGGGGGCAATGGGACACATTGCCACCAAAGGCCCCTGAGATGGATGGGGGGTGCCAGCCTGTTACCTCCATCCCCAGCCAAAGGGGGTGACCTCGGGGACCACCCGCACTCACCCGTTCTCCTCTGCCGCTTCCCGTCCCAGGGGGCACAGGCACCGGCTGCTGTCACAGGAGCTGTGCCGCCGATAATGGTCGGCAAAGGCTCCATCCTCCTCCCAGGCAGCATCCCTGTGGGAGCAGAGGAGGGCTCAGCCCTGGGGATGTGGGGAGGCAGCAGGGGATCGGCTGGAGCATCCCGGAGGGGAAGGAGGCAGCGGGAGGGCACCCACCTGTCCGGGATTTTGATGCCCAGGCGGAACATCTCTTCTCGGAAGGTGACCGTGTCCTGGCAGAGCGGGCAGCGGAAGTGGTGCAGGGCAGAGCGCAGCGCCTGGCCCTGGGGCAGACACAGCGTCAGCACCAGGGGGTGCTGGGGTCCCGTTCACCCCCCGCAGCTTGGTGCCGGGGTGAGCGCAGGGGTGATGATGTCGGGGACCGCGGGGGCTGCCGCCTACCTGAATACAGCGGCGGTGGAACCAGGCGCTGGTGCAGGTGGGACAGACCAGGGTGTCAAAGCACGGCCGCTCCGCCACCGCCTCCTGGCAGATGAGGCACAGGGTCTGGTCCTGCTGCACCGCCCGCACCCGCTGCACCGGCCGGTGCTTCCAGCAGAAGGACCTGCGGACGGAGGTGGTGCTTCAGCGCCAGCTCTCCTCCATCGCGGCCCTGGCTCTGGTACCCCGGGGCGGGGACACTCACTTGAACTCCCCAAAGAACTGGGAGACGCAGCCCCGCTCGCTGCCGCAGGGGTAGTGGAAGGTGCGGGGACAGCGCCGGGCTCTGCAGGTGACCGAGGCGCCCGGCTGGCGGCAGATGCAGCACCTCTGGGGATGACAGGGGTGTCTGTGCGGTTGCTTGCAGCCAGCTGCCAGAGCGTCCCTGCGGGAGTGCTGGCCTGTGCAGTGCTGGACATAGGCAATGGGGACCGTCATGCCCTCAGGCCTCACCTTCCGTGCCACCCTCTTCAGCTCCTCTTGGATGTCAGGGAAGAGGAAGCCATAGAAGCCCTCTTCATCAGCCCCTCTCTGGTTCAGCCTGCTGGCGTGGTACTGCAAGAGGGGAGAAGAGGGGACGTGCCAGGGGCTGCCGGCGGTGCGGGGCCGGGGAGCAGGGGGTGCCAGGACCAGGCACTCACCAGGCAGTTCTCATGGACGCAGAGCCCATCCTGACGGCAAAGCTGCCCCAGCACCTCGGGGTTGCAATCTGCGCGCTGGCAGAACCCGCACACTGCAGGGGGACAGCAGCGTCACCGCCTGCCCTGTGACAAGGTCCCAGTGTAATGCTGGGAGCGGGAATGGGGAGACACCCGACCGCCTTCCTATGCTGCTTGCATCCACAATCCCCTCTGGCAGGGTGCCAGCGGGGTGCTGTGCACTCACGCTCCTCACCGGGCTCATCCCGCTGCCTCTTGCACGGGGGAGGCTCACAGGAGGGCTCGTCCTCCTCCGGCAGCGCTGCCGGACACTGGGCCGTGCGGCGCCGTGATTTGCGCTTCATCGTAGCGAGAGGCTGCAAGGAGATGCCTGCGCCTGGGGACGTGGCTCTGCTCAAAGACCCTCCTGCTCTGGGGCTGCTGGCGGGGCACCCTTGCCGTGCAGGGTGTTTGTGACGCGGCACCGCACGAGGGTTCCGCACGGGGCATCTGGAACGCGGGGACAGGCGCAGGGCTGTGATCCAGGGATGGATGGAGGCAGGGAGCGTGGCACAGGCTGGCTGGGCTCATCATGACCCCCCTGCCCCTCACAGTGCCTGCCCTGCAGGCAGCCCCGGCGCTAGACCCACCGGCACAGGACCCAGCAGCACAGGGGGATGATCGCTTCCCTGGCCCGGCTGCCGCACTCTTGCTCATACAAGCCAGGATGCCACTGGCCTTCCTGGCCACCTGGGCACAGACCTGGCTCAGCTTTAGCTGCCTTTTGACCACCACCCCAAGTCGTTTCCACCAGCCTCTTTTCCCTGGTGTATGGGGCTGTTGCGACCCGTAGTAAGAGATCATAGTAAGAGATTATTTGTTTGGGTGGCCACTCATTGTCCTTCCAGTTACCAATTTGTAGTTCCCTTTTAGATCGTTTCCTTCTTAGTTCATCTGTTTCTGTGTACAACTGGACTCCCAAACGTTCTCCTTGGCTCATAGCTGGTAAAAAAGAAACTCGGTCTCATTGTTCCTAATACACGTGATCCTGTCCAATTTTTAGGTAAAAATGCAAAGGCTGCTTTACCACAGATCCAATAATGCCCGTCTGGAGTGGGCCAACCGTTTGGTATATTAGTTCCATTAGTCCAGTTAGGGAATTGGTGATTCATTTCTATAGGATCTCCCCATTTTTCCCAGCCTTTCTTTGTTCTCTTCCATAGATCACCTCCTTCACAAAGCTAATTTCCTACTGGTTTGCCGTCACTTTCTGAATTTTGCCAACACCTTTTCCAATTACATTTGTTTGTAAGATCCATTGCTGCCTTCTGTTATTTCCTTCTTGATTTCTCCAGATCACAGGATCGCTTATGTTACTCTCCATCGCTTCCCAGGGCCATCTCTCTCCCTGGTTAGTTCCCCCACAAACATAGCAGTTGCTTACATTCAATGCTTTAGCTATATTTTACAAAGAGATTGTTAGCAACAGTGGGAATTTCATATTGGACTCCTGTTTCCGTTTCATGATAAAATGAGTTGAATAATAAATGATGTTGTATTGATTCCTTAACACTTTCCGTAATTTGAATTTGGACTTTAGCTCCTGGACCCTTTCCTGTAGCCCATATTTTAATTCCAAATTCCTTAATTTTCTTATTTTTCCATTTTCCAATAGTCATGATAGTTAGATTGAGAAGGGTACATTCGTGTGGTCCACAATCTGGCTTTACTGGGACATTTTGAATAAAGGCTATACGCAGATATGTTTTTCACTCTAAGAAACCACCCCAAGTGACAGACGGAATGCGAGATGAATATACCTCCGTCAGATCCCTTAATTTTGGCTTTGGAAAAGGAGAGGGAAAAACTGAAAGCTAAGCTGGAGAGATGTTCAGATTGGGATACTGGGGAAAGATGTTAAGCAAAGCAAGAAGGAAAGCAAGGGAGCTCGGGCAGCTCCTGTGTTTTGAGCGTGGGATGAGTGCTGGGGAGGCAGAGGTGGAGGGATGTCGGGCGGAGGTGGGGGAGTGGGTTCTTCTCCTATGGGACCGGATCCGTGTGTGCTGTGGGGAGTTTGGACGTTGGAAGTGGGACTGCCCTGGGGGGAGTGCCATGGGGTGGCTCCTGTGGCTGAATTGGAACTAGACAGACGGGGACCTGGGGAATCTACCCCAGCAGATCCACTGGTTAAATTAAAACTAGGGACTAGAGGAAATAAAGTGGAATTTTAGTGGATGCAGGAGCAACTTATTCGGTGTTAAATCAGAGGGAAAAGAATTTGTTACGGATGTGGGAGCTACTGGCCACCAAGAAAAAAAAAAAAAAAAAAAGGAAAAGACCCCAAAAAAAGGCAAAAAGAGGCATTCTTTCTGAAACCCGTAAAGTACAAATTCGGAAAACAAAGAGGAATGCATGAATTTTTATGCATGCTAAATTCTCCCAACTCTGTATTAGGGTGAGAAGCAACATTGAAAGAAGGCAAAATGGAATGAAGAGTTAAAAACGATCAATTAGTTTTAGATTTGAGTTTCTCTTTAATTCGACAGAGAAGCAAACAGGAGGAGCTTCCTGAAATAGAAGAAATCCTCAAGCAGGTGTATCTGGTAGTATGGGCGTCTGAAGTTCCAGGGAAGGCGAAAAATGCTTTGCCTGTTCAAGTAGAAATAAAAAGGGGGGGCCTGCCCAATTAGAATAAAACAATATCCCCTAAAATTGCAGGGAAAGGGAAGTAAAAATCGTTGATAAATTTTGAAATCTACATTATTAATTGAGTGTGAATTGGAATATAATACTCCTATCTCGCCAGTAAAGAAATAAAGTTGCAGACTGGTTCAAGATCTCAGAGCAATCAACAAATTTGTAGAGGATATTCATCCAGTAATAGCTAATCCGTACACCTTATTGACTAAATTGAACACTAATCAGAAATGCTTTGCCGTCTTGGATTTAAAGGACTCTTTGGCTGCAGCCAGCCGGGAGTGATGTGAGTACCGCTGGGGGCTAAGGGGGCGATGGCTGGGGCAGAGGGATGGGGACACGGCTGGGGCCCTATTGCAGGCAGCCCGCTGCCCCGGCCGAGCACTCTAACGTGGGACTTGTCCTGGCAGCATGGTCACCAAGAAGGAGCTGTGCACAGACCCGCGGGCGGCCTGGGTGCAGGCGCATGTGCAGCACTTCCAGAGCCTGAAGAACTGATCCTTCCCCACTGCCACCCCTGATGCCCCTGGTGCTTCCCCAGACCCAGGTACGCAGGAGAGCACTTGGATGGCAGCCTTCTTCAATGGGAAAGCTTATTCTATTTAACTTATTTAAACAAACTATTTTCTGCTAAAAAGGGGGGGAAACCCCCCAAAATCAATTATATGAAATCCCTGCTTTAAACTGAAAAGAATTTAAACCGTATCAATTTGCTTGTTAATGAACAGCCTGGTGCTTCGGTGCCTGAGTAGAGTGTTTGCATTATCAACCCCTTTGTGTGTCTCTGAAGTCCCTGCTGGAGCCCCGATGCGAGAGACAAGACCCACGGGGACCCCATTGCTCTCCACGCATCCTGGGGTCACTGCTCTCTCTGGAACAGAGCAGCCTCAGCCCCACAGCATCCCCCACGGTGCCTCCCCCTCCCCAGCCTGGGTTCAGCTCCGGTGCCACCCATCGGGTGCCACCAGGTTCTCAAGCGGGTGCCCAGCGCCAGCTCCTCTTTGGGAAGCAGCCCGGCATCCCCTGTGATGCCAGGAGGAGGCTGGGGCCGCGGCAGCGCCTCTTGCCGCGCAGCGCTCAGGCACAAGCAGCAAAGCCGCGTCGGTGAGGGTCCAAGTTTTATTAGAGGGAACCTGCCCATGCCTAGGGCAGGGCCTGCGAGGGCAGGTTGGTGTCGGGGTGTCCTGCAGGGATGGCGGCCTCTTCGTCCTCAGGGGAGGTGTCCGGAGCTGGGCCACTGTGCGAGGATCCCTGTGCCGCTGGGTCCAGCGCCTGGGCTGGCTGCAAGGCGGGCGCTGCGAGGGGCAGGGGGATGATGAGCACAGCCAGCCCGTGCCACGCTCCCTCCCTCCAGCCCTGGATCACGGCCCCGAGCCTGTCCCCGCGTCCCAAGTAGCAGTGGTGGCCGCATGGCTCTTGGGACCTTGCGTCCCACCCCCAGCTGCAGCCCTCACCAGTGCCCGTGCCGCTGCAGTCACAGCATTCCCAGGAATGCACCTCTCCTCCCAGGTTGGAGCAGCGCTGGTGGGTCCCGCGGGAGCCACAGGACTGGCAGAGCAGCAGTCGCCAGGGCCTGGGGGGGCAATGGGACACATTGCCACCAAAGGCCCCTGAGATGGATGGGGGGTGCCAGCCTGTTACCTCCATCCCCAGCCAAAGGGGGTGACCTCGGGGACCACCCGCACTCACCCGTTCTCCTCTGCCGCTTCCCGTCCCAGGGGGCACAGGCACCGGCTGCTGTCACAGGAGCTGTGCCGCCGATAATGGTCGGCAAAGGCTCCATCCTCCTCCCAGGCAGCATCCCTGTGGGAGCAGAGGAGGGCTCAGCCCTGGGGATGTGGGGAGGCAGCAGGGGATCGGCTGGAGCATCCCGGAGGGGAAGGAGGCAGCGGGAGGGCACCCACCTGTCCGGGATTTTGATGCCCAGGCGGAACATCTCTTCTCGGAAGGTGACCGTGTCCTGGCAGAGCGGGCAGCGGAAGTGGTGCAGGGCAGAGCGCAGCGCCTGGCCCTGGGGCAGACACAGCGTCAGCACCAGGGGGTGCTGGGGTCCCGTTCACCCCCCGCAGCTTGGTGCCGGGGTGAGCGCAGGGGTGATGATGTCGGGGACCGCGGGGGCTGCCGCCTACCTGAATACAGCGGCGGTGGAACCAGGCGCTGGTGCAGGTGGGACAGACCAGGGTGTCAAAGCACGGCCGCTCCGCCACCGCCTCCTGGCAGATGAGGCACAGGGTCTGGTCCTGCTGCACCGCCCGCACCCGCTGCACCGGCCGGTGCTTCCAGCAGAAGGACCTGCGGACGGAGGTGGTGCTTCAGCGCCAGCTCTCCTCCATCGCGGCCCTGGCTCTGGTACCCCGGGGCGGGGACACTCACTTGAACTCCCCAAAGAACTGGGAGACGCAGCCCCGCTCGCTGCCGCAGGGGTAGTGGAAGGTGCGGGGACAGCGCCGGGCTCTGCAGGTGACCGAGGCGCCCGGCTGGCGGCAGATGCAGCACCTCTGGGGATGACAGGGGTGTCTGTGCGGTTGCTTGCAGCCAGCTGCCAGAGCGTCCCTGCGGGAGTGCTGGCCTGTGCAGTGCTGGACATAGGCAATGGGGACCGTCATGCCCTCAGGCCTCACCTTCCGTGCCACCCTCTTCAGCTCCTCTTGGATGTCAGGGAAGAGGAAGCCATAGAAGCCCTCTTCATCAGCCCCTCTCTGGTTCAGCCTGCTGGCGTGGTACTGCAAGAGGGGAGAAGAGGGGACGTGCCAGGGGCTGCCGGCGGTGCGGGGCCGGGGAGCAGGGGGTGCCAGGACCAGGCACTCACCAGGCAGTTCTCATGGACGCAGAGCCCATCCTGACGGCAAAGCTGCCCCAGCACCTCGGGGTTGCAATCTGCGCGCTGGCAGAACCCGCACACTGCAGGGGGACAGCAGCGTCACCGCCTGCCCTGTGACAAGGTCCCAGTGTAATGCTGGGAGCGGGAATGGGGAGACACCCGACCGCCTTCCTATGCTGCTTGCATCCACAATCCCCTCTGGCAGGGTGCCAGCGGGGTGCTGTGCACTCACGCTCCTCACCGGGCTCATCCCGCTGCCTCTTGCACGGGGGAGGCTCACAGGAGGGCTCGTCCTCCTCCGGCAGCGCTGCCGGACACTGGGCCGTGCGGCGCCGTGATTTGCGCTTCATCGTAGCGAGAGGCTGCAAGGAGATGCCTGCGCCTGGGGACGTGGCTCTGCTCAAAGACCCTCCTGCTCTGGGGCTGCTGGCGGGGCACCCTTGCCGTGCAGGGTGTTTGTGACGCGGCACCGCACGAGGGTTCCGCACGGGGCATCTGGAACGCGGGGACAGGCGCAGGGCTGTGATCCAGGGATGGATGGAGGCAGGGAGCGTGGCACAGGCTGGCTGGGCTCATCATGACCCCCCTGCCCCTCACAGTGCCTGCCCTGCAGGCAGCCCCGGCGCTAGACCCACCGGCACAGGACCCAGCAGCACAGGGGGATGATCGCTTCCCTGGCCCGGCTGCCGCACTCTTGCTCATACAAGCCAGGATGCCACTGGCCTTCCTGGCCACCTGGGCACAGACCTGGCTCAGCTTTAGCTGCCTTTTGACCACCACCCCAAGTCGTTTCCACCAGCCTCTTTTCCCTGGTGTATGGGGCTGTTGCGACCCGTAGTAAGAGATCATAGTAAGAGATTATTTGTTTGGGTGGCCACTCATTGTCCTTCCAGTTACCAATTTGTAGTTCCCTTTTAGATCGTTTCCTTCTTAGTTCATCTGTTTCTGTGTACAACTGGACTCCCAAACGTTCTCCTTGGCTCATAGCTGGTAAAAAAGAAACTCGGTCTCATTGTTCCTAATACACGTGATCCTGTCCAATTTTTAGGTAAAAATGCAAAGGCTGCTTTACCACAGATCCAATAATGCCCGTCTGGAGTGGGCCAACCGTTTGGTATATTAGTTCCATTAGTCCAGTTAGGGAATTGGTGATTCATTTCTATAGGATCTCCCCATTTTTCCCAGCCTTTCTTTGTTCTCTTCCATAGATCACCTCCTTCACAAAGCTAATTTCCTACTGGTTTGCCGTCACTTTCTGAATTTTGCCAACACCTTTTCCAATTACATTTGTTTGTAAGATCCATTGCTGCCTTCTGTTATTTCCTTCTTGATTTCTCCAGATCACAGGATCGCTTATGTTACTCTCCATCGCTTCCCAGGGCCATCTCTCTCCCTGGTTAGTTCCCCCACAAACATAGCAGTTGCTTACATTCAATGCTTTAGCTATATTTTACAAAGAGATTGTTAGCAACAGTGGGAATTTCATATTGGACTCCTGTTTCCGTTTCATGATAAAATGAGTTGAATAATAAATGATGTTGTATTGATTCCTTAACACTTTCCGTAATTTGAATTTGGACTTTAGCTCCTGGACCCTTTCCTGTAGCCCATATTTTAATTCCAAATTCCTTAATTTTCTTATTTTTCCATTTTCCAATAGTCATGATAGTTAGATTGAGAAGGGTACATTCGTGTGGTCCACAATCTGGCTTTACTGGGACATTTTGAATAAAGGCTATACGCAGATATGTTTTTCACTCTAAGAAACCACCCCAAGTGACAGACGGAATGCGAGATGAATATACCTCCGTCAGATCCCTTAATTTTGGCTTTGGAAAAGGAGAGGGAAAAACTGAAAGCTAAGCTGGAGAGATGTTCAGATTGGGATACTGGGGAAAGATGTTAAGCAAAGCAAGAAGGAAAGCAAGGGAGCTCGGGCAGCTCCTGTGTTTTGAGCGTGGGATGAGTGCTGGGGAGGCAGAGGTGGAGGGATGTCGGGCGGAGGTGGGGGAGTGGGTTCTTCTCCTATGGGACCGGATCCGTGTGTGCTGTGGGGAGTTTGGACGTTGGAAGTGGGACTGCCCTGGGGGGAGTGCCATGGGGTGGCTCCTGTGGCTGAATTGGAACTAGACAGACGGGGACCTGGGGAATCTACCCCAGCAGATCCACTGGTTAAATTAAAACTAGGGACTAGAGGAAATAAAGTGGAATTTTAGTGGATGCAGGAGCAACTTATTCGGTGTTAAATCAGAGGGAAAAGAATTTGTTACGGATGTGGGAGCTACTGGCCACCAAGAAAAAAAAAAAAAAAAAAAAGAAAAGACCCCAAAAAAAGGCAAAAAGAGGCATTCTTTCTGAAACCCGTAAAGTACAAATTCGGAAAACAAAGAGGAATGCATGAATTTTTATGCATGCTAAATTCTCCCAACTCTGTATTAGGGTGAGAAGCAACATTGAAAGAAGGCAAAATGGAATGAAGAGTTAAAAACGATCAATTAGTTTTAGATTTGAGTTTCTCTTTAATTCGACAGAGAAGCAAACAGGAGGAGCTTCCTGAAATAGAAGAAATCCTCAAGCAGGTGTATCTGGTAGTATGGGCGTCTGAAGTTCCAGGGAAGGCGAAAAATGCTTTGCCTGTTCAAGTAGAAATAAAAAGGGGGGGCCTGCCCAATTAGAATAAAACAATATCCCCTAAAATTGCAGGGAAAGGGAAGTAAAAATCGTTGATAAATTTTGAAATCTACATTATTAATTGAGTGTGAATTGGAATATAATACTCCTATCTCGCCAGTAAAGAAATAAAGTTGCAGACTGGTTCAAGATCTCAGAGCAATCAACAAATTTGTAGAGGATATTCATCCAGTAATAGCTAATCCGTACACCTTATTGACTAAATTGAACACTAATCAGAAATGCTTTGCCGTCTTGGATTTAAAGGACTCTTTGGCTGCAGCCAGCCGGGAGTGATGTGAGTACCGCTGGGGGCTAAGGGGGCGATGGCTGGGGCAGAGGGATGGGGACACGGCTGGGGCCCTATTGCAGGCAGCCCGCTGCCCCGGCCGAGCACTCTAACGTGGGACTTGTCCTGGCAGCATGGTCACCAAGAAGGAGCTGTGCACAGACCCGCGGGCGGCCTGGGTGCAGGCGCATGTGCAGCACTTCCAGAGCCTGAAGAACTGATCCTTCCCCACTGCCACCCCTGATGCCCCTGGTGCTTCCCCAGACCCAGGTACGCAGGAGAGCACTTGGATGGCAGCCTTCTTCAATGGGAAAGCTTATTCTATTTAACTTATTTAAACAAACTATTTTCTGCTAAAAAGGGGGGGAAACCCCCCAAAATCAATTATATGAAATCCCTGCTTTAAACTGAAAAGAATTTAAACCGTATCAATTTGCTTGTTAATGAACAGCCTGGTGCTTCGGTGCCTGAGTAGAGTGTTTGCATTATCAACCCCTTTGTGTGTCTCTGAAGTCCCTGCTGGAGCCCCGATGCGAGAGACAAGACCCACGGGGACCCCATTGCTCTCCACGCATCCTGGGGTCACTGCTCTCTCTGGAACAGAGCAGCCTCAGCCCCACAGCATCCCCCACGGTGCCTCCCCCTCCCCAGCCTGGGTTCAGCTCCGGTGCCACCCATCGGGTGCCACCAGGTTCTCAAGCGGGTGCCCAGCGCCAGCTCCTCTTTGGGAAGCAGCCCGGCATCCCCTGTGATGCCAGGAGGAGGCTGGGGCCGCGGCAGCGCCTCTTGCCGCGCAGCGCTCAGGCACAAGCAGCAAAGCCGCGTCGGTGAGGGTCCAAGTTTTATTAGAGGGAACCTGCCCATGCCTAGGGCAGGGCCTGCGAGGGCAGGTTGGTGTCGGGGTGTCCTGCAGGGATGGCGGCCTCTTCGTCCTCAGGGGAGGTGTCCGGAGCTGGGCCACTGTGCGAGGATCCCTGTGCCGCTGGGTCCAGCGCCTGGGCTGGCTGCAAGGCGGGCGCTGCGAGGGGCAGGGGGATGATGAGCACAGCCAGCCCGTGCCACGCTCCCTCCCTCCAGCCCTGGATCACGGCCCCGAGCCTGTCCCCGCGTCCCAAGTAGCAGTGGTGGCCGCATGGCTCTTGGGACCTTGCGTCCCACCCCCAGCTGCAGCCCTCACCAGTGCCCGTGCCGCTGCAGTCACAGCATTCCCAGGAATGCACCTCTCCTCCCAGGTTGGAGCAGCGCTGGTGGGTCCCGCGGGAGCCACAGGACTGGCAGAGCAGCAGTCGCCAGGGCCTGGGGGGGCAATGGGACACATTGCCACCAAAGGCCCCTGAGATGGATGGGGGGTGCCAGCCTGTTACCTCCATCCCCAGCCAAAGGGGGTGACCTCGGGGACCACCCGCACTCACCCGTTCTCCTCTGCCGCTTCCCGTCCCAGGGGGCACAGGCACCGGCTGCTGTCACAGGAGCTGTGCCGCCGATAATGGTCGGCAAAGGCTCCATCCTCCTCCCAGGCAGCATCCCTGTGGGAGCAGAGGAGGGCTCAGCCCTGGGGATGTGGGGAGGCAGCAGGGGATCGGCTGGAGCATCCCGGAGGGGAAGGAGGCAGCGGGAGGGCACCCACCTGTCCGGGATTTTGATGCCCAGGCGGAACATCTCTTCTCGGAAGGTGACCGTGTCCTGGCAGAGCGGGCAGCGGAAGTGGTGCAGGGCAGAGCGCAGCGCCTGGCCCTGGGGCAGACACAGCGTCAGCACCAGGGGGTGCTGGGGTCCCGTTCACCCCCCGCAGCTTGGTGCCGGGGTGAGCGCAGGGGTGATGATGTCGGGGACCGCGGGGGCTGCCGCCTACCTGAATACAGCGGCGGTGGAACCAGGCGCTGGTGCAGGTGGGACAGACCAGGGTGTCAAAGCACGGCCGCTCCGCCACCGCCTCCTGGCAGATGAGGCACAGGGTCTGGTCCTGCTGCACCGCCCGCACCCGCTGCACCGGCCGGTGCTTCCAGCAGAAGGACCTGCGGACGGAGGTGGTGCTTCAGCGCCAGCTCTCCTCCATCGCGGCCCTGGCTCTGGTACCCCGGGGCGGGGACACTCACTTGAACTCCCCAAAGAACTGGGAGACGCAGCCCCGCTCGCTGCCGCAGGGGTAGTGGAAGGTGCGGGGACAGCGCCGGGCTCTGCAGGTGACCGAGGCGCCCGGCTGGCGGCAGATGCAGCACCTCTGGGGATGACAGGGGTGTCTGTGCGGTTGCTTGCAGCCAGCTGCCAGAGCGTCCCTGCGGGAGTGCTGGCCTGTGCAGTGCTGGACATAGGCAATGGGGACCGTCATGCCCTCAGGCCTCACCTTCCGTGCCACCCTCTTCAGCTCCTCTTGGATGTCAGGGAAGAGGAAGCCATAGAAGCCCTCTTCATCAGCCCCTCTCTGGTTCAGCCTGCTGGCGTGGTACTGCAAGAGGGGAGAAGAGGGGACGTGCCAGGGGCTGCCGGCGGTGCGGGGCCGGGGAGCAGGGGGTGCCAGGACCAGGCACTCACCAGGCAGTTCTCATGGACGCAGAGCCCATCCTGACGGCAAAGCTGCCCCAGCACCTCGGGGTTGCAATCTGCGCGCTGGCAGAACCCGCACACTGCAGGGGGACAGCAGCGTCACCGCCTGCCCTGTGACAAGGTCCCAGTGTAATGCTGGGAGCGGGAATGGGGAGACACCCGACCGCCTTCCTATGCTGCTTGCATCCACAATCCCCTCTGGCAGGGTGCCAGCGGGGTGCTGTGCACTCACGCTCCTCACCGGGCTCATCCCGCTGCCTCTTGCACGGGGGAGGCTCACAGGAGGGCTCGTCCTCCTCCGGCAGCGCTGCCGGACACTGGGCCGTGCGGCGCCGTGATTTGCGCTTCATCGTAGCGAGAGGCTGCAAGGAGATGCCTGCGCCTGGGGACGTGGCTCTGCTCAAAGACCCTCCTGCTCTGGGGCTGCTGGCGGGGCACCCTTGCCGTGCAGGGTGTTTGTGACGCGGCACCGCACGAGGGTTCCGCACGGGGCATCTGGAACGCGGGGACAGGCGCAGGGCTGTGATCCAGGGATGGATGGAGGCAGGGAGCGTGGCACAGGCTGGCTGGGCTCATCATGACCCCCCTGCCCCTCACAGTGCCTGCCCTGCAGGCAGCCCCGGCGCTAGACCCACCGGCACAGGACCCAGCAGCACAGGGGGATGATCGCTTCCCTGGCCCGGCTGCCGCACTCTTGCTCATACAAGCCAGGATGCCACTGGCCTTCCTGGCCACCTGGGCACAGACCTGGCTCAGCTTTAGCTGCCTTTTGACCACCACCCCAAGTCGTTTCCACCAGCCTCTTTTCCCTGGTGTATGGGGCTGTTGCGACCCGTAGTAAGAGATCATAGTAAGAGATTATTTGTTTGGGTGGCCACTCATTGTCCTTCCAGTTACCAATTTGTAGTTCCCTTTTAGATCGTTTCCTTCTTAGTTCATCTGTTTCTGTGTACAACTGGACTCCCAAACGTTCTCCTTGGCTCATAGCTGGTAAAAAAGAAACTCGGTCTCATTGTTCCTAATACACGTGATCCTGTCCAATTTTTAGGTAAAAATGCAAAGGCTGCTTTACCACAGATCCAATAATGCCCGTCTGGAGTGGGCCAACCGTTTGGTATATTAGTTCCATTAGTCCAGTTAGGGAATTGGTGATTCATTTCTATAGGATCTCCCCATTTTTCCCAGCCTTTCTTTGTTCTCTTCCATAGATCACCTCCTTCACAAAGCTAATTTCCTACTGGTTTGCCGTCACTTTCTGAATTTTGCCAACACCTTTTCCAATTACATTTGTTTGTAAGATCCATTGCTGCCTTCTGTTATTTCCTTCTTGATTTCTCCAGATCACAGGATCGCTTATGTTACTCTCCATCGCTTCCCAGGGCCATCTCTCTCCCTGGTTAGTTCCCCCACAAACATAGCAGTTGCTTACATTCAATGCTTTAGCTATATTTTACAAAGAGATTGTTAGCAACAGTGGGAATTTCATATTGGACTCCTGTTTCCGTTTCATGATAAAATGAGTTGAATAATAAATGATGTTGTATTGATTCCTTAACACTTTCCGTAATTTGAATTTGGACTTTAGCTCCTGGACCCTTTCCTGTAGCCCATATTTTAATTCCAAATTCCTTAATTTTCTTATTTTTCCATTTTCCAATAGTCATGATAGTTAGATTGAGAAGGGTACATTCGTGTGGTCCACAATCTGGCTTTACTGGGACATTTTGAATAAAGGCTATACGCAGATATGTTTTTCACTCTAAGAAACCACCCCAAGTGACAGACGGAATGCGAGATGAATATACCTCCGTCAGATCCCTTAATTTTGGCTTTGGAAAAGGAGAGGGAAAAACTGAAAGCTAAGCTGGAGAGATGTTCAGATTGGGATACTGGGGAAAGATGTTAAGCAAAGCAAGAAGGAAAGCAAGGGAGCTCGGGCAGCTCCTGTGTTTTGAGCGTGGGATGAGTGCTGGGGAGGCAGAGGTGGAGGGATGTCGGGCGGAGGTGGGGGAGTGGGTTCTTCTCCTATGGGACCGGATCCGTGTGTGCTGTGGGGAGTTTGGACGTTGGAAGTGGGACTGCCCTGGGGGGAGTGCCATGGGGTGGCTCCTGTGGCTGAATTGGAACTAGACAGACGGGGACCTGGGGAATCTACCCCAGCAGATCCACTGGTTAAATTAAAACTAGGGACTAGAGGAAATAAAGTGGAATTTTAGTGGATGCAGGAGCAACTTATTCGGTGTTAAATCAGAGGGAAAAGAATTTGTTACGGATGTGGGAGCTACTGGCCACCAAGAAAAAAAAAAAAAAAAAAAAGGAAAAGACCCCAAAAAAAGGCAAAAAGAGGCATTCTTTCTGAAACCCGTAAAGTACAAATTCGGAAAACAAAGAGGAATGCATGAATTTTTATGCATGCTAAATTCTCCCAACTCTGTATTAGGGTGAGAAGCAACATTGAAAGAAGGCAAAATGGAATGAAGAGTTAAAAACGATCAATTAGTTTTAGATTTGAGTTTCTCTTTAATTCGACAGAGAAGCAAACAGGAGGAGCTTCCTGAAATAGAAGAAATCCTCAAGCAGGTGTATCTGGTAGTATGGGCGTCTGAAGTTCCAGGGAAGGCGAAAAATGCTTTGCCTGTTCAAGTAGAAATAAAAAGGGGGGGCCTGCCCAATTAGAATAAAACAATATCCCCTAAAATTGCAGGGAAAGGGAAGTAAAAATCGTTGATAAATTTTGAAATCTACATTATTAATTGAGTGTGAATTGGAATATAATACTCCTATCTCGCCAGTAAAGAAATAAAGTTGCAGACTGGTTCAAGATCTCAGAGCAATCAACAAATTTGTAGAGGATATTCATCCAGTAATAGCTAATCCGTACACCTTATTGACTAAATTGAACACTAATCAGAAATGCTTTGCCGTCTTGGATTTAAAGGACTCTTTGGCTGCAGCCAGCCGGGAGTGATGTGAGTACCGCTGGGGGCTAAGGGGGCGATGGCTGGGGCAGAGGGATGGGGACACGGCTGGGGCCCTATTGCAGGCAGCCCGCTGCCCCGGCCGAGCACTCTAACGTGGGACTTGTCCTGGCAGCATGGTCACCAAGAAGGAGCTGTGCACAGACCCGCGGGCGGCCTGGGTGCAGGCGCATGTGCAGCACTTACAGAGCCTGAAGAACTGATCCTTCCCCACTGCCACCCCTGATGCCCCTGGTGCTTCCCCAGACCCAGGTACGCAGGAGAGCACTTGGATGGCAGCCTTCTTCAATGGGAAAGCTTATTCTATTTAACTTATTTAAACAAACTATTTTCTGCTAAAAAGGGGGGGAAACCCCCCAAAATCAATTATATGAAATCCCTGCTTTAAACTGAAAAGAATTTAAACCGTATCAATTTGCTTGTTAATGAACAGCCTGGTGCTTCGGTGCCTGAGTAGAGTGTTTGCATTATCAACCCCTTTGTGTGTCTCTGAAGTCCCTGCTGGAGCCCCGATGCGAGAGACAAGACCCACGGGGACCCCATTGCTCTCCACGCATCCTGGGGTCACTGCTCTCTCTGGAACAGAGCAGCCTCAGCCCCACAGCATCCCCCACGGTGCCTCCCCCTCCCCAGCCTGGGTTCAGCTCCGGTGCCACCCATCGGGTGCCACCAGGTTCTCAAGCGGGTGCCCAGCGCCAGCTCCTCTTTGGGAAGCAGCCCGGCATCCCCTGTGATGCCAGGAGGAGGCTGGGGCCGCGGCAGCGCCTCTTGCCGCGCAGCGCTCAGGCACAAGCAGCAAAGCCGCGTCGGTGAGGGTCCAAGTTTTATTAGAGGGAACCTGCCCATGCCTAGGGCAGGGCCTGCGAGGGCAGGTTGGTGTCGGGGTGTCCTGCAGGGATGGCGGCCTCTTCGTCCTCAGGGGAGGTGTCCGGAGCTGGGCCACTGTGCGAGGATCCCTGTGCCGCTGGGTCCAGCGCCTGGGCTGGCTGCAAGGCGGGCGCTGCGAGGGGCAGGGGGATGATGAGCACAGCCAGCCCGTGCCACGCTCCCTCCCTCCAGCCCTGGATCACGGCCCCGAGCCTGTCCCCGCGTCCCAAGTAGCAGTGGTGGCCGCATGGCTCTTGGGACCTTGCGTCCCACCCCCAGCTGCAGCCCTCACCAGTGCCCGTGCCGCTGCAGTCACAGCATTCCCAGGAATGCACCTCTCCTCCCAGGTTGGAGCAGCGCTGGTGGGTCCCGCGGGAGCCACAGGACTGGCAGAGCAGCAGTCGCCAGGGCCTGGGGGGGCAATGGGACACATTGCCACCAAAGGCCCCTGAGATGGATGGGGGGTGCCAGCCTGTTACCTCCATCCCCAGCCAAAGGGGGTGACCTCGGGGACCACCCGCACTCACCCGTTCTCCTCTGCCGCTTCCCGTCCCAGGGGGCACAGGCACCGGCTGCTGTCACAGGAGCTGTGCCGCCGATAATGGTCGGCAAAGGCTCCATCCTCCTCCCAGGCAGCATCCCTGTGGGAGCAGAGGAGGGCTCAGCCCTGGGGATGTGGGGAGGCAGCAGGGGATCGGCTGGAGCATCCCGGAGGGGAAGGAGGCAGCGGGAGGGCACCCACCTGTCCGGGATTTTGATGCCCAGGCGGAACATCTCTTCTCGGAAGGTGACCGTGTCCTGGCAGAGCGGGCAGCGGAAGTGGTGCAGGGCAGAGCGCAGCGCCTGGCCCTGGGGCAGACACAGCGTCAGCACCAGGGGGTGCTGGGGTCCCGTTCACCCCCCGCAGCTTGGTGCCGGGGTGAGCGCAGGGGTGATGATGTCGGGGACCGCGGGGGCTGCCGCCTACCTGAATACAGCGGCGGTGGAACCAGGCGCTGGTGCAGGTGGGACAGACCAGGGTGTCAAAGCACGGCCGCTCCGCCACCGCCTCCTGGCAGATGAGGCACAGGGTCTGGTCCTGCTGCACCGCCCGCACCCGCTGCACCGGCCGGTGCTTCCAGCAGAAGGACCTGCGGACGGAGGTGGTGCTTCAGCGCCAGCTCTCCTCCATCGCGGCCCTGGCTCTGGTACCCCGGGGCGGGGACACTCACTTGAACTCCCCAAAGAACTGGGAGACGCAGCCCCGCTCGCTGCCGCAGGGGTAGTGGAAGGTGCGGGGACAGCGCCGGGCTCTGCAGGTGACCGAGGCGCCCGGCTGGCGGCAGATGCAGCACCTCTGGGGATGACAGGGGTGTCTGTGCGGTTGCTTGCAGCCAGCTGCCAGAGCGTCCCTGCGGGAGTGCTGGCCTGTGCAGTGCTGGACATAGGCAATGGGGACCGTCATGCCCTCAGGCCTCACCTTCCGTGCCACCCTCTTCAGCTCCTCTTGGATGTCAGGGAAGAGGAAGCCATAGAAGCCCTCTTCATCAGCCCCTCTCTGGTTCAGCCTGCTGGCGTGGTACTGCAAGAGGGGAGAAGAGGGGACGTGCCAGGGGCTGCCGGCGGTGCGGGGCCGGGGAGCAGGGGGTGCCAGGACCAGGCACTCACCAGGCAGTTCTCATGGACGCAGAGCCCATCCTGACGGCAAAGCTGCCCCAGCACCTCGGGGTTGCAATCTGCGCGCTGGCAGAACCCGCACACTGCAGGGGGACAGCAGCGTCACCGCCTGCCCTGTGACAAGGTCCCAGTGTAATGCTGGGAGCGGGAATGGGGAGACACCCGACCGCCTTCCTATGCTGCTTGCATCCACAATCCCCTCTGGCAGGGTGCCAGCGGGGTGCTGTGCACTCACGCTCCTCACCGGGCTCATCCCGCTGCCTCTTGCACGGGGGAGGCTCACAGGAGGGCTCGTCCTCCTCCGGCAGCGCTGCCGGACACTGGGCCGTGCGGCGCCGTGATTTGCGCTTCATCGTAGCGAGAGGCTGCAAGGAGATGCCTGCGCCTGGGGACGTGGCTCTGCTCAAAGACCCTCCTGCTCTGGGGCTGCTGGCGGGGCACCCTTGCCGTGCAGGGTGTTTGTGACGCGGCACCGCACGAGGGTTCCGCACGGGGCATCTGGAACGCGGGGACAGGCGCAGGGCTGTGATCCAGGGATGGATGGAGGCAGGGAGCGTGGCACAGGCTGGCTGGGCTCATCATGACCCCCCTGCCCCTCACAGTGCCTGCCCTGCAGGCAGCCCCGGCGCTAGACCCACCGGCACAGGACCCAGCAGCACAGGGGGATGATCGCTTCCCTGGCCCGGCTGCCGCACTCTTGCTCATACAAGCCAGGATGCCACTGGCCTTCCTGGCCACCTGGGCACAGACCTGGCTCAGCTTTAGCTGCCTTTTGACCACCACCCCAAGTCGTTTCCACCAGCCTCTTTTCCCTGGTGTATGGGGCTGTTGCGACCCGTAGTAAGAGATCATAGTAAGAGATTATTTGTTTGGGTGGCCACTCATTGTCCTTCCAGTTACCAATTTGTAGTTCCCTTTTAGATCGTTTCCTTCTTAGTTCATCTGTTTCTGTGTACAACTGGACTCCCAAACGTTCTCCTTGGCTCATAGCTGGTAAAAAAGAAACTCGGTCTCATTGTTCCTAATACACGTGATCCTGTCCAATTTTTAGGTAAAAATGCAAAGGCTGCTTTACCACAGATCCAATAATGCCCGTCTGGAGTGGGCCAACCGTTTGGTATATTAGTTCCATTAGTCCAGTTAGGGAATTGGTGATTCATTTCTATAGGATCTCCCCATTTTTCCCAGCCTTTCTTTGTTCTCTTCCATAGATCACCTCCTTCACAAAGCTAATTTCCTACTGGTTTGCCGTCACTTTCTGAATTTTGCCAACACCTTTTCCAATTACATTTGTTTGTAAGATCCATTGCTGCCTTCTGTTATTTCCTTCTTGATTTCTCCAGATCACAGGATCGCTTATGTTACTCTCCATCGCTTCCCAGGGCCATCTCTCTCCCTGGTTAGTTCCCCCACAAACATAGCAGTTGCTTACATTCAATGCTTTAGCTATATTTTACAAAGAGATTGTTAGCAACAGTGGGAATTTCATATTGGACTCCTGTTTCCGTTTCATGATAAAATGAGTTGAATAATAAATGATGTTGTATTGATTCCTTAACACTTTCCGTAATTTGAATTTGGACTTTAGCTCCTGGACCCTTTCCTGTAGCCCATATTTTAATTCCAAATTCCTTAATTTTCTTATTTTTCCATTTTCCAATAGTCATGATAGTTAGATTGAGAAGGGTACATTCGTGTGGTCCACAATCTGGCTTTACTGGGACATTTTGAATAAAGGCTATACGCAGATATGTTTTTCACTCTAAGAAACCACCCCAAGTGACAGACGGAATGCGAGATGAATATACCTCCGTCAGATCCCTTAATTTTGGCTTTGGAAAAGGAGAGGGAAAAACTGAAAGCTAAGCTGGAGAGATGTTCAGATTGGGATACTGGGGAAAGATGTTAAGCAAAGCAAGAAGGAAAGCAAGGGAGCTCGGGCAGCTCCTGTGTTTTGAGCGTGGGATGAGTGCTGGGGAGGCAGAGGTGGAGGGATGTCGGGCGGAGGTGGGGGAGTGGGTTCTTCTCCTATGGGACCGGATCCGTGTGTGCTGTGGGGAGTTTGGACGTTGGAAGTGGGACTGCCCTGGGGGGAGTGCCATGGGGTGGCTCCTGTGGCTGAATTGGAACTAGACAGACGGGGACCTGGGGAATCTACCCCAGCAGATCCACTGGTTAAATTAAAACTAGGGACTAGAGGAAATAAAGTGGAATTTTAGTGGATGCAGGAGCAACTTATTCGGTGTTAAATCAGAGGGAAAAGAATTTGTTACGGATGTGGGAGCTACTGGCCACCAAGAAAAAAAAAAAAAAAAAAAGAAAAGACCCCAAAAAAAGGCAAAAAGAGGCATTCTTTCTGAAACCCGTAAAGTACAAATTCGGAAAACAAAGAGGAATGCATGAATTTTTATGCATGCTAAATTCTCCCAACTCTGTATTAGGGTGAGAAGCAACATTGAAAGAAGGCAAAATGGAATGAAGAGTTAAAAACGATCAATTAGTTTTAGATTTGAGTTTCTCTTTAATTCGACAGAGAAGCAAACAGGAGGAGCTTCCTGAAATAGAAGAAATCCTCAAGCAGGTGTATCTGGTAGTATGGGCGTCTGAAGTTCCAGGGAAGGCGAAAAATGCTTTGCCTGTTCAAGTAGAAATAAAAAGGGGGGGCCTGCCCAATTAGAATAAAACAATATCCCCTAAAATTGCAGGGAAAGGGAAGTAAAAATCGTTGATAAATTTTGAAATCTACATTATTAATTGAGTGTGAATTGGAATATAATACTCCTATCTCGCCAGTAAAGAAATAAAGTTGCAGACTGGTTCAAGATCTCAGAGCAATCAACAAATTTGTAGAGGATATTCATCCAGTAATAGCTAATCCGTACACCTTATTGACTAAATTGAACACTAATCAGAAATGCTTTGCCGTCTTGGATTTAAAGGACTCTTTGGCTGCAGCCAGCCGGGAGTGATGTGAGTACCGCTGGGGGCTAAGGGGGCGATGGCTGGGGCAGAGGGATGGGGACACGGCTGGGGCCCTATTGCAGGCAGCCCGCTGCCCCGGCCGAGCACTCTAACGTGGGACTTGTCCTGGCAGCATGGTCACCAAGAAGGAGCTGTGCACAGACCCGCGGGCGGCCTGGGTGCAGGCGCATGTGCAGCACTTCCAGAGCCTGAAGAACTGATCCTTCCCCACTGCCACCCCTGATGCCCCTGGTGCTTCCCCAGACCCAGGTACGCAGGAGAGCACTTGGATGGCAGCCTTCTTCAATGGGAAAGCTTATTCTATTTAACTTATTTAAACAAACTATTTTCTGCTAAAAAGGGGGGGAAACCCCCCAAAATCAATTATATGAAATCCCTGCTTTAAACTGAAAAGAATTTAAACCGTATCAATTTGCTTGTTAATGAACAGCCTGGTGCTTCGGTGCCTGAGTAGAGTGTTTGCATTATCAACCCCTTTGTGTGTCTCTGAAGTCCCTGCTGGAGCCCCGATGCGAGAGACAAGACCCACGGGGACCCCATTGCTCTCCACGCATCCTGGGGTCACTGCTCTCTCTGGAACAGAGCAGCCTCAGCCGCACAGCATCCCCCACGGTGCCTCCCCCTCCCCAGCCTGGGTTCAGCTGCGGTGCCACCCATCGGGTGCCACCAGGTTCTCAAGCGGGTGCCCAGCGCCAGCTCCTCTTTGGGAAGCAGCCCGGCATCCCCTGTGATGCCAGGAGGAGGCTGGGGCCGCGGCAGCGCCTCTTGCCGCGCAGCGCTCAGGCTCAAGCAGCAAAGCCGCGTCGGTGAGGGTCCAAGTTTTATTAGAGGGAACCTGCCCATGCCTAGGGCAGGGCCTGCGAGGGCAGGTTGGTGTCGGGGTGTCCTGCAGGGATGCCGGCCTCTTCGTCCTCAGGGGACGTGTCCGGAGCTGGGCCACTGTGCGAGGATCCCTGTGCCGCTGGGTCCAGCGCCTGGGCTGGCTGCAAGGCGGGCGCTGCGAGGGGCAGGGGGATGATGAGCACAGCCAGCCCGTGCCACGCTCCCTCCCTCCAGCCCTGGATCACGGCCCCGAGCCTGTCCCCGCGTCCCAAGTAGCAGTGGTGGCCGCATGGCTCTTGGGACCTTGCGTCCCACCCCCAGCTGCAGCCCTCACCAGTGCCCGTGCCGCTGCAGTCACAGCATTCCCAGGAATGCACCTCTCCTCCCAGGTTGGAGCAGCGCTGGTGGGTCCCGCGGGAGCCACAGGACTGGCAGAGCAGCAGTCGCCAGGGCCTGGGGGGGCAATGGGACACATTGCCACCAAAGGCCCCTGAGATGGATGGGGGGTGCCAGCCTGGTACCTCCATCCCCAGCCAAAGGGGGTGACCTCGGGGACCACCCGCACTCACCCGTTCTCCTCTGCCGCTTCCCGTCCCAGGGGGCACAGGCACCGGCTGCTGTCACAGGAGCTGTGCCGCCGGTAATGGTCGGCAAAGGCTCCATCCTCCTCCCAGGCAGCATCCCTGTGGGAGCAGAGGAGGGCTCAGCCCTGGGGATGTGGGGAGGCAGCAGGGGATCGGCTGGAGCATCCCGGAGGGGAAGGAGGCAGCGGGAGGGCACCCACCTGTCCGGGATTTTGATGCCCAGGCGGAACATCTCTTCTCGGAAGGTGACCGTGTCCTGGCAGAGCGGGCAGCGGAAGTGGTGCAGGGCAGAGCGCAGCGCCTGGCCCTGGGGCAGACACAGCGTCAGCACCAGGGGGTGCTGGGGTCCCGTTCACCCCCCGCAGCTTGGTGCAGGGGTGATGATATCGGGGACCGCGGGGGCTGCCGCCTACCTGAATACAGCGGCGGTGGAACCAGGCGCTGGTGCAGGTGGGACAGACCAGGGTGTCAAAGCACGGCCGCTCCGCCACCGCCTCCTGGCAGATGAGGCACAGGGTCTGGTCCTGCTGCACCGCCCGCACCCGCTGCACCGGCCGGTGCTTCCAGCAGAAGGACCTGCGGACGGAGGTGGTGCTTCAGCGCCAGCTCTCCTCCATCGCGGCCCTGGCTCTGGTACCCCGGGGCGGGGACACTCACTTGAACTCCCCAAAGAACTGGGAGACGCAGCCCCGCTCGCTGCCGCAGGGGTAGTGGAAGGTGCGGGGACAGCGCCGGTCTCTGCAGGTGACCGAGGCGCCCGGCTGGCGGCAGATGCAGCACCTCTGGGGATGACAGGGGTGTCTGTGCGGTTGCTTGCAGCCAGCTGCCAGAGCGTCCCTGCGGGAGTGCTGGCCTGTGCAGTGCTGGACATAGGCAATGGGGACCGTCATGCCCTCAGGCCTCACCTTCCGTGCCACCCTCTTCAGCTCCTCTTGGATGTCAGGGAAGAGGAAGCCATAGAAGCCCTCTTCATCAGCCCCTCTCTGGTTCAGCCTGCTGGCGTGGTACTGCAAGAGGGGAGAAGAGGGGACGTGCCAGGGGCTGCCGGCGGTGCGGGGCCGGGGAGCAGGGGGTGCCAGGACCAGGCACTCACCAGGCAGTTCTCATGGACGCAGAGCCCATCCTGACGGCAAAGCTGCCCCAGCACCTCGGGGTTGCAATCTGCGCGCTGGCAGAACCCGCACACTGCAGGGGGACAGCAGCGTCACCGCCTGCCCTGTGACAAGGTCCCAGTGTAATGCTGGGAGCGGGAATGGGGAGACACCCGACCGCCTTCCTATGCTGCTTGCATCCACAATCCCCTCTGGCAGGGTGCCAGCGGGGTGCTGTGCACTCACGCTCCTCACCGGGCTCATCCCGCTGCCTCTTGCACGGGGGAGGCTCACAGGAGGGCTCGTCCTCCTCCGGCAGCGCTGCCGGACACTGGGCCGTGCGGCGCCGTGATTTGCGCTTCATCGTAGCGAGAGGCTGCAGCCAAGGAGATGCCTGCGCCTGGGGACGTGGCTCTGCTCAAAGACCCTCCTGCTCTGGGGCTGCTGGCGGGGCACCCTTGCCGTGCAGGGTGTTTGTGACGCGGCACCGCACGAGGGTTCCGCACGGGGCATCTGGAACGCGGGGACAGGCGCAGGGCTGTGATCCAGGGATGGATGGAGGCAGGGAGCGTGGCACAGGCTGGCTGGGCTCATCATGACCCCCCTGCCCCTCACAGTGCCTGCCCTGCAGGCAGCCCCGGCGCTAGACCCACCGGCACAGGACCCAGCAGCACAGGGGGATGATCGCTTCCCTGGCCCGGCTGCCGCACTCTTGCTCATACAAGCCAGGATGCCACTGGCCTTCCTGGCCACCTGGGCACAGACCTGGCTCAGCTTTAGCTGCCTTTTGACCACCACCCCAAGTCGTTTCCACCAGCCTCTTTTCCCTGGTGTATGGGGCTGTTGCGACCCGTAGTAAGAGATCATAGTAAGAGATTATTTGTTTGGGTGGCCACTCATTGTCCTTCCAGTTACCAATTTGTAGTTCCCTTTTAGATCGTTTCCTTCTTAGTTCATCTGTTTCTGTGTACAACTGGACTCCCAAACGTTCTCCTTGGCTCATAGCTGGTAAAAAAGAAACTCGGTCTCATTGTTCCTAATACACGTGATCCTGTCCAATTTTTAGGTAAAAATGCAAAGGCTGCTTTACCACAGATCCAATAATGCCCGTCTGGAGTGGGCCAACCGTTTGGTATATTAGTTCCATTAGTCCAGTTAGGGAATTGGTGATTCATTTCTATAGGATCTCCCCATTTTTCCCAGCCTTTCTTTGTTCTCTTCCATAGATCACCTCCTTCACAAAGCTAATTTCCTACTGGTTTGCCGTCACTTTCTGAATTTTGCCAACACCTTTTCCAATTACATTTGTTTGTAAGATCCATTGCTGCCTTCTGTTATTTCCTTCTTGATTTCTCCAGATCACAGGATCGCTTATGTTACTCTCCATCGCTTCCCAGGGCCATCTCTCTCCCTGGTTAGTTCCCCCACAAACATAGCAGTTGCTTACATTCAATGCTTTAGCTATATTTTACAAAGAGATTGTTAGCAACAGTGGGAATTTCATATTGGACTCCTGTTTCCGTTTCATGATAAAATGAGTTGAATAATAAATGATGTTGTATTGATTCCTTAACACTTTCCGTAATTTGAATTTGGACTTTAGCTCCTGGACCCTTTCCTGTAGCCCATATTTTAATTCCAAATTCCTTAATTTTCTTATTTTTCCATTTTCCAATAGTCATGATAGTTAGATTGAGAAGGGTACATTCGTGTGGTCCACAATCTGGCTTTACTGGGACATTTTGAATAAAGGCTATACGCAGATATGTTTTTCACTCTAAGAAACCACCCCAAGTGACAGACGGAATGCGAGATGAATATACCTCCGTCAGATCCCTTAATTTTGGCTTTGGAAAAGGAGAGGGAAAAACTGAAAGCTAAGCTGGAGAGATGTTCAGATTGGGATACTGGGGAAAGATGTTAAGCAAAGCAAGAAGGAAAGCAAGGGAGCTCGGGCAGCTCCTGTGTTTGAGCGTGGGATGAGTGCTGGGGAGGCAGAGGTGGAGGGATGTCGGGCGGAGGTGGGGGAGTGGGTTCTTCTCCTATGGGACCGGATCCGTGTGTGCTGTGGGGAGTTTGGACGTTGGAAGTGGGACTGCCCTGGGGGGAGTGCCATGGGGTGGCTCCTGTGGCTGAATTGGAACTAGACAGACGGGGACCTGGGGAATCTACCCCAGCAGATCCACTGGTTAAATTAAAACTAGGGACTAGAGGAAATAAAGTGGAATTTTAGTGGATGCAGGAGCAACTTATTCGGTGTTAAATCAGAGGGAAAAGAATTTGTTACGGATGTGGGAGCTACTGGCCACCAAGAAAAAAAAAAAAAAAAAAAAAAGGAAAAGACCCCAAAAAAAGGCAAAAAGAGGCATTCTTTCTGAAACCCGTAAAGTACAAATTCGGAAAACAAAGAGGAATGCATGAATTTTTATGCATGCTAAATTCTCCCAACTCTGTATTAGGGTGAGAAGCAACATTGAAAGAAGGCAAAATGGAATGAAGAGTTAAAAACGATCAATTAGTTTTAGATTTGAGTTTCTCTTTAATTCGACAGAGAAGCAAACAGGAGGAGCTTCCTGAAATAGAAGAAATCCTCAAGCAGGTGTATCTGGTAGTATGGGCGTCTGAAGTTCCAGGGAAGGCGAAAAATGCTTTGCCTGTTCAAGTAGAAATAAAAAGGGGGGGCCTGCCCAATTAGAATAAAACAATATCCCCTAAAATTGCAGGGAAAGGGAAGTAAAAATCGTTGATAAATTTTGAAATCTACATTATTAATTGAGTGTGAATTGGAATATAATACTCCTATCTCGCCAGTAAAGAAATAAAGTTGCAGACTGGTTCAAGATCTCAGAGCAATCAACAAATTTGTAGAGGATATTCATCCAGTAATAGCTAATCCGTACACCTTATTGACTAAATTGAACACTAATCAGAAATGCTTTGCCGTCTTGGATTTAAAGGACTCTTTGGCTGCAGCCAGCCGGGAGTGATGTGAGTACCGCTGGGGGCTAAGGGGGCGATGGCTGGGGCAGAGGGATGGGGACACGGCTGGGGCCCTATTGCAGGCAGCCCGCTGCCCCGGCCGAGCACTCTAACGTGGGACTTGTCCTGGCAGCATGGTCACCAAGAAGGAGCTGTGCACAGACCCGCGGGCGGCCTGGGTGCAGGCGCATGTGCAGCACTTACAGAGCCTGAAGAACTGATCCTTCCCCACTGCCACCCCTGATGCCCCTGGTGCTTCCCCAGACCCAGGTACGCAGGAGAGCACTTGGATGGCAGCCTTCTTCAATGGGAAAGCTTATTCTATTTAACTTATTTAAACAAACTATTTTCTGCTAAAAAGGGGGGGAAACCCCCCAAAATCAATTATATGAAATCCCTGCTTTAAACTGAAAAGAATTTAAACCGTATCAATTTGCTTGTTAATGAACAGCCTGGTGCTTCGGTGCCTGAGTAGAGTGTTTGCATTATCAACCCCTTTGTGTGTCTCTGAAGTCCCTGCTGGAGCCCCGATGCGAGAGACAAGACCCACGGGGACCCCATTGCTCTCCACGCATCCTGGGGTCACTGCTCTCTCTGGAACAGAGCAGCCTCAGCCCCACAGCATCCCCCACGGTGCCTCCCCCTCCCCAGCCTGGGTTCAGCTCCGGTGCCACCCATCGGGTGCCACCAGGTTCTCAAGCGGGTGCCCAGCGCCAGCTCCTCTTTGGGAAGCAGCCCGGCATCCCCTGTGATGCCAGGAGGAGGCTGGGGCCGCGGCAGCGCCTCTTGCCGCGCAGCGCTCAGGCACAAGCAGCAAAGCCGCGTCGGTGAGGGTCCAAGTTTTATTAGAGGGAACCTGCCCATGCCTAGGGCAGGGCCTGCGAGGGCAGGTTGGTGTCGGGGTGTCCTGCAGGGATGGCGGCCTCTTCGTCCTCAGGGGAGGTGTCCGGAGCTGGGCCACTGTGCGAGGATCCCTGTGCCGCTGGGTCCAGCGCCTGGGCTGGCTGCAAGGCGGGCGCTGCGAGGGGCAGGGGGATGATGAGCACAGCCAGCCCGTGCCACGCTCCCTCCCTCCAGCCCTGGATCACGGCCCCGAGCCTGTCCCCGCGTCCCAAGTAGCAGTGGTGGCCGCATGGCTCTTGGGACCTTGCGTCCCACCCCCAGCTGCAGCCCTCACCAGTGCCCGTGCCGCTGCAGTCACAGCATTCCCAGGAATGCACCTCTCCTCCCAGGTTGGAGCAGCGCTGGTGGGTCCCGCGGGAGCCACAGGACTGGCAGAGCAGCAGTCGCCAGGGCCTGGGGGGGCAATGGGACACATTGCCACCAAAGGCCCCTGAGATGGATGGGGGGTGCCAGCCTGGTACCTCCATCCCCAGCCAAAGGGGGTGACCTCGGGGACCACCCGCACTCACCCGTTCTCCTCTGCCGCTTCCCGTCCCAGGGGGCACAGGCACCGGCTGCTGTCACAGGAGCTGTGCCGCCGGTAATGGTCGGCAAAGGCTCCATCCTCCTCCCAGGCAGCATCCCTGTGGGAGCAGAGGAGGGCTCAGCCCTGGGGATGTGGGGAGGCAGCAGGGGATCGGCTGGAGCATCCCGGAGGGGAAGGAGGCAGCGGGAGGGCACCCACCTGTCCGGGATTTTGATGCCCAGGCGGAACATCTCTTCTCGGAAGGTGACCGTGTCCTGGCAGAGCGGGCAGCGGAAGTGGTGCAGGGCAGAGCGCAGCGCCTGGCCCTGGGGCAGACACAGCGTCAGCACCAGGGGGTGCTGGGGTCCCGTTCACCCCCCGCAGCTTGGTGCCGGGGTGAGCGCAGGGGTGATGATATCGGGGACCGCGGGGGCTGCCGCCTACCTGAATACAGCGGCGGTGGAACCAGGCGCTGGTGCAGGTGGGACAGACCAGGGTGTCAAAGCACGGCCGCTCCGCCACCGCCTCCTGGCAGATGAGGCACAGGGTCTGGTCCTGCTGCACCGCCCGCACCCGCTGCACCGGCCGGTGCTTCCAGCAGAAGGACCTGCGGACGGAGGTGGTGCTTCAGCGCCAGCTCTCCTCCATCGCGGCCCTGGCTCTGGTACCCCGGGGCGGGGACACTCACTTGAACTCCCCAAAGAACTGGGAGACGCAGCCCCGCTCGCTGCCGCAGGGGTAGTGGAAGGTGCGGGGACAGCGCCGGGCTCTGCAGGTGACCGAGGCGCCCGGCTGGCGGCAGATGCAGCACCTCTGGGGATGACAGGGGTGTCTGTGCGGTTGCTTGCAGCCAGCTGCCAGAGCGTCCCTGCGGGAGTGCTGGCCTGTGCAGTGCTGGACATAGGCAATGGGGACCGTCATGCCCTCAGGCCTCACCTTCCGTGCCACCCTCTTCAGCTCCTCTTGGATGTCAGGGAAGAGGAAGCCATAGAAGCCCTCTTCATCAGCCCCTCTCT
The DNA here is from genome assembly GCF_037157495.1 of Lathamus discolor. Lineage (NCBI taxonomy): Eukaryota > Metazoa > Chordata > Aves > Psittaciformes > Psittacidae > Lathamus > Lathamus discolor. Next base: position 1,100,278 of record NC_088897.1, on the reverse strand, counting down.
GGTTCAGCCTGCTGGCGTGGTACTGCAAGAGGGGAGAAGAGGGGACGTGCCAGGGGCTGCCGGCGGTGCGGGGCCGGGGAGCAGGGGGTGCCAGGACCAGGCACTCACCAGGCAGTTCTCATGGACGCAGAGCCCATCCTGACGGCAAAGCTGCCCCAGCACCTCGGGGTTGCAATCTGCGCGCTGGCAGAACCCGCACACTGCAGGGGGACAGCAGCGTCACCGCCTGCCCTGTGACAAGGTCCCAGTGTAATGCTGGGAGCGGGAATGGGGAGACACCCGACCGCCTTCCTATGCTGCTTGCATCCACAATCCCCTCTGGCAGGGTGCCAGCGGGGTGCTGTGCACTCACGCTCCTCACCGGGCTCATCCCGCTGCCTCTTGCACGGGGGAGGCTCACAGGAGGGCTCGTCCTCCTCCGGCAGCGCTGCCGGACACTGGGCCGTGCGGCGCCGTGATTTGCGCTTCATCGTAGCGAGAGGCTGCAAGGAGATGCCTGCGCCTGGGGACGTGGCTCTGCTCAAAGACCCTCCTGCTCTGGGGCTGCTGGCGGGGCACCCTTGCCGTGCAGGGTGTTTGTGACGCGGCACCGCACGAGGGTTCCGCACGGGGCATCTGGAACGCGGGGACAGGCGCAGGGCTGTGATCCAGGGATGGATGGAGGCAGGGAGCGTGGCACAGGCTGGCTGGGCTCATCATGACCCCCCTGCCCCTCACAGTGCCTGCCCTGCAGGCAGCCCCGGCGCTAGACCCACCGGCACAGGACCCAGCAGCACAGGGGGATGATCGCTTCCCTGGCCCGGCTGCCGCACTCTTGCTCATACAAGCCAGGATGCCACTGGCCTTCCTGGCCACCTGGGCACAGACCTGGCTCAGCTTTAGCTGCCTTTTGACCACCACCCCAAGTCGTTTCCACCAGCCTCTTTTCCCTGGTGTATGGGGCTGTTGCGACCCGTAGTAAGAGATCATAGTAAGAGATTATTTGTTTGGGTGGCCACTCATTGTCCTTCCAGTTACCAATTTGTAGTTCCCTTTTAGATCGTTTCCTTCTTAGTTCATCTGTTTCTGTGTACAACTGGACTCCCAAACGTTCTCCTTGGCTCATAGCTGGTAAAAAAGAAACTCGGTCTCATTGTTCCTAATACACGTGATCCTGTCCAATTTTTAGGTAAAAATGCAAAGGCTGCTTTACCACAGATCCAATAATGCCCGTCTGGAGTGGGCCAACCGTTTGGTATATTAGTTCCATTAGTCCAGTTAGGGAATTGGTGATTCATTTCTATAGGATCTCCCCATTTTTCCCAGCCTTTCTTTGTTCTCTTCCATAGATCACCTCCTTCACAAAGCTAATTTCCTACTGGTTTGCCGTCACTTTCTGAATTTTGCCAACACCTTTTCCAATTACATTTGTTTGTAAGATCCATTGCTGCCTTCTGTTATTTCCTTCTTGATTTCTCCAGATCACAGGATCGCTTATGTTACTCTCCATCGCTTCCCAGGGCCATCTCTCTCCCTGGTTAGTTCCCCCACAAACATAGCAGTTGCTTACATTCAATGCTTTAGCTATATTTTACAAAGAGATTGTTAGCAACAGTGGGAATTTCATATTGGACTCCTGTTTCCGTTTCATGATAAAATGAGTTGAATAATAAATGATGTTGTATTGATTCCTTAACACTTTCCGTAATTTGAATTTGGACTTTAGCTCCTGGACCCTTTCCTGTAGCCCATATTTTAATTCCAAATTCCTTAATTTTCTTATTTTTCCATTTTCCAATAGTCATGATAGTTAGATTGAGAAGGGTACATTCGTGTGGTCCACAATCTGGCTTTACTGGGACATTTTGAATAAAGGCTATACGCAGATATGTTTTTCACTCTAAGAAACCACCCCAAGTGACAGACGGAATGCGAGATGAATATACCTCCGTCAGATCCCTTAATTTTGGCTTTGGAAAAGGAGAGGGAAAAACTGAAAGCTAAGCTGGAGAGATGTTCAGATTGGGATACTGGGGAAAGATGTTAAGCAAAGCAAGAAGGAAAGCAAGGGAGCTCGGGCAGCTCCTGTGTTTTGAGCGTGGGATGAGTGCTGGGGAGGCAGAGGTGGAGGGATGTCGGGCGGAGGTGGGGGAGTGGGTTCTTCTCCTATGGGACCGGATCCGTGTGTGCTGTGGGGAGTTTGGACGTTGGAAGTGGGACTGCCCTGGGGGGAGTGCCATGGGGTGGCTCCTGTGGCTGAATTGGAACTAGACAGACGGGGACCTGGGGAATCTACCCCAGCAGATCCACTGGTTAAATTAAAACTAGGGACTAGAGGAAATAAAGTGGAATTTTAGTGGATGCAGGAGCAACTTATTCGGTGTTAAATCAGAGGGAAAAGAATTTGTTACGGATGTGGGAGCTACTGGCCACCAAGAAAAAAAAAAAAAAAAAAAAGAAAAGACCCCAAAAAAAGGCAAAAAGAGGCATTCTTTCTGAAACCCGTAAAGTACAAATTCGGAAAACAAAGAGGAATGCATGAATTTTTATGCATGCTAAATTCTCCCAACTCTGTATTAGGGTGAGAAGCAACATTGAAAGAAGGCAAAATGGAATGAAGAGTTAAAAACGATCAATTAGTTTTAGATTTGAGTTTCTCTTTAATTCGACAGAGAAGCAAACAGGAGGAGCTTCCTGAAATAGAAGAAATCCTCAAGCAGGTGTATCTGGTAGTATGGGCGTCTGAAGTTCCAGGGAAGGCGAAAAATGCTTTGCCTGTTCAAGTAGAAATAAAAAGGGGGGGCCTGCCCAATTAGAATAAAACAATATCCCCTAAAATTGCAGGGAAAGGGAAGTAAAAATCGTTGATAAATTTTGAAATCTACATTATTAATTGAGTGTGAATTGGAATATAATACTCCTATCTCGCCAGTAAAGAAATAAAGTTGCAGACTGGTTCAAGATCTCAGAGCAATCAACAAATTTGTAGAGGATATTCATCCAGTAATAGCTAATCCGTACACCTTATTGACTAAATTGAACACTAATCAGAAATGCTTTGCCGTCTTGGATTTAAAGGACTCTTTGGCTGCAGCCAGCCGGGAGTGATGTGAGTACCGCTGGGGGCTAAGGGGGCGATGGCTGGGGCAGAGGGATGGGGACACGGCTGGGGCCCTATTGCAGGCAGCCCGCTGCCCCGGCCGAGCACTCTAACGTGGGACTTGTCCTGGCAGCATGGTCACCAAGAAGGAGCTGTGCACAGACCCGCGGGCGGCCTGGGTGCAGGCGCATGTGCAGCACTTCCAGAGCCTGAAGAACTGATCCTTCCCCACTGCCACCCCTGATGCCCCTGGTGCTTCCCCAGACCCAGGTACGCAGGAGAGCACTTGGATGGCAGCCTTCTTCAATGGGAAAGCTTATTCTATTTAACTTATTTAAACAAACTATTTTCTGCTAAAAAGGGGGGGAAACCCCCCAAAATCAATTATATGAAATCCCTGCTTTAAACTGAAAAGAATTTAAACCGTATCAATTTGCTTGTTAATGAACAGCCTGGTGCTTCGGTGCCTGAGTAGAGTGTTTGCATTATCAACCCCTTTGTGTGTCTCTGAAGTCCCTGCTGGAGCCCCGATGCGAGAGACAAGACCCACGGGGACCCCATTGCTCTCCACGCATCCTGGGGTCACTGCTCTCTCTGGAACAGAGCAGCCTCAGCCGCACAGCATCCCCCACGGTGCCTCCCCCTCCCCAGCCTGGGTTCAGCTGCGGTGCCACCCATCGGGTGCCACCAGGTTCTCAAGCGGGTGCCCAGCGCCAGCTCCTCTTTGGGAAGCAGCCCGGCATCCCCTGTGATGCCAGGAGGAGGCTGGGGCCGCGGCAGCGCCTCTTGCCGCGCAGCGCTCAGGCTCAAGCAGCAAAGCCGCGTCGGTGAGGGTCCAAGTTTTATTAGAGGGAACCTGCCCATGCCTAGGGCAGGGCCTGCGAGGGCAGGTTGGTGTCGGGGTGTCCTGCAGGGATGCCGGCCTCTTCGTCCTCAGGGGACGTGTCCGGAGCTGGGCCACTGTGCGAGGATCCCTGTGCCGCTGGGTCCAGCGCCTGGGCTGGCTGCAAGGCGGGCGCTGCGAGGGGCAGGGGGATGATGAGCACAGCCAGCCCGTGCCACGCTCCCTCCCTCCAGCCCTGGATCACGGCCCCGAGCCTGTCCCCGCGTCCCAAGTAGCAGTGGTGGCCGCATGGCTCTTGGGACCTTGCGTCCCACCCCCAGCTGCAGCCCTCACCAGTGCCCGTGCCGCTGCAGTCACAGCATTCCCAGGAATGCACCTCTCCTCCCAGGTTGGAGCAGCGCTGGTGGGTCCCGCGGGAGCCACAGGACTGGCAGAGCAGCAGTCGCCAGGGCCTGGGGGGGCAATGGGACACATTGCCACCAAAGGCCCCTGAGATGGATGGGGGGTGCCAGCCTGGTACCTCCATCCCCAGCCAAAGGGGGTGACCTCGGGGACCACCCGCACTCACCCGTTCTCCTCTGCCGCTTCCCGTCCCAGGGGGCACAGGCACCGGCTGCTGTCACAGGAGCTGTGCCGCCGGTAATGGTCGGCAAAGGCTCCATCCTCCTCCCAGGCAGCATCCCTGTGGGAGCAGAGGAGGGCTCAGCCCTGGGGATGTGGGGAGGCAGCAGGGGATCGGCTGGAGCATCCCGGAGGGGAAGGAGGCAGCGGGAGGGCACCCACCTGTCCGGGATTTTGATGCCCAGGCGGAACATCTCTTCTCGGAAGGTGACCGTGTCCTGGCAGAGCGGGCAGCGGAAGTGGTGCAGGGCAGAGCGCAGCGCCTGGCCCTGGGGCAGACACAGCGTCAGCACCAGGGGGTGCTGGGGTCCCGTTCACCCCCCGCAGCTTGGTGCCGGGGTGAGCGCAGGGGTGATGATATCGGGGACCGCGGGGGCTGCCGCCTACCTGAATACAGCGGCGGTGGAACCAGGCGCTGGTGCAGGTGGGACAGACCAGGGTGTCAAAGCACGGCCGCTCCGCCACCGCCTCCTGGCAGATGAGGCACAGGGTCTGGTCCTGCTGCACCGCCCGCACCCGCTGCACCGGCCGGTGCTTCCAGCAGAAGGACCTGCGGACGGAGGTGGTGCTTCAGCGCCAGCTCTCCTCCATCGCGGCCCTGGCTCTGGTACCCCGGGGCGGGGACACTCACTTGAACTCCCCAAAGAACTGGGAGACGCAGCCCCGCTCGCTGCCGCAGGGGTAGTGGAAGGTGCGGGGACAGCGCCGGGCTCTGCAGGTGACCGAGGCGCCCGGCTGGCGGCAGATGCAGCACCTCTGGGGATGACAGGGGTGTCTGTGCGGTTGCTTGCAGCCAGCTGCCAGAGCGTCCCTGCGGGAGTGCTGGCCTGTGCAGTGCTGGACATAGGCAATGGGGACCGTCATGCCCTCAGGCCTCACCTTCCGTGCCACCCTCTTCAGCTCCTCTTGGATGTCAGGGAAGAGGAAGCCATAGAAGCCCTCTTCATCAGCCCCTCTCTGGTTCAGCCTGCTGGCGTGGTACTGCAAGAGGGGAGAAGAGGGGACGTGCCAGGGGCTGCCGGCGGTGCGGGGCCGGGGAGCAGGGGGTGCCAGGACCAGGCACTCACCAGGCAGTTCTCATGGACGCAGAGCCCATCCTGACGGCAAAGCTGCCCCAGCACCTCGGGGTTGCAATCTGCGCGCTGGCAGAACCCGCACACTGCAGGGGGACAGCAGCGTCACCGCCTGCCCTGTGACAAGGTCCCAGTGTAATGCTGGGAGCGGGAATGGGGAGACACCCGACCGCCTTCCTATGCTGCTTGCATCCACAATCCCCTCTGGCAGGGTGCCAGCGGGGTGCTGTGCACTCACGCTCCTCACCGGGCTCATCCCGCTGCCTCTTGCACGGGGGAGGCTCACAGGAGGGCTCGTCCTCCTCCGGCAGCGCTGCCGGACACTGGGCCGTGCGGCGCCGTGATTTGCGCTTCATCGTAGCGAGAGGCTGCAGCCAAGGAGATGCCTGCGCCTGGGGACGTGGCTCTGCTCAAAGACCCTCCTGCTCTGGGGCTGCTGGCGGGGCACCCTTGCCGTGCAGGGTGTTTGTGACGCGGCACCGCACGAGGGTTCCGCACGGGGCATCTGGAACGCGGGGACAGGCGCAGGGCTGTGATCCAGGGATGGATGGAGGCAGGGAGCGTGGCACAGGCTGGCTGGGCTCATCATGACCCCCCTGCCCCTCACAGTGCCTGCCCTGCAGGCAGCCCCGGCGCTAGACCCACCGGCACAGGACCCAGCAGCACAGGGGGATGATCGCTTCCCTGGCCCGGCTGCCGCACTCTTGCTCATACAAGCCAGGATGCCACTGGCCTTCCTGGCCACCTGGGCACAGACCTGGCTCAGCTTTAGCTGCCTTTTGACCACCACCCCAAGTCGTTTCCACCAGCCTCTTTTCCCTGGTGTATGGGGCTGTTGCGACCCGTAGTAAGAGATCATAGTAAGAGATTATTTGTTTGGGTGGCCACTCATTGTCCTTCCAGTTACCAATTTGTAGTTCCCTTTTAGATCGTTTCCTTCTTAGTTCATCTGTTTCTGTGTACAACTGGACTCCCAAACGTTCTCCTTGGCTCATAGCTGGTAAAAAAGAAACTCGGTCTCATTGTTCCTAATACACGTGATCCTGTCCAATTTTTAGGTAAAAATGCAAAGGCTGCTTTACCACAGATCCAATAATGCCCGTCTGGAGTGGGCCAACCGTTTGGTATATTAGTTCCATTAGTCCAGTTAGGGAATTGGTGATTCATTTCTATAGGATCTCCCCATTTTTCCCAGCCTTTCTTTGTTCTCTTCCATAGATCACCTCCTTCACAAAGCTAATTTCCTACTGGTTTGCCGTCACTTTCTGAATTTTGCCAACACCTTTTCCAATTACATTTGTTTGTAAGATCCATTGCTGCCTTCTGTTATTTCCTTCTTGATTTCTCCAGATCACAGGATCGCTTATGTTACTCTCCATCGCTTCCCAGGGCCATCTCTCTCCCTGGTTAGTTCCCCCACAAACATAGCAGTTGCTTACATTCAATGCTTTAGCTATATTTTACAAAGAGATTGTTAGCAACAGTGGGAATTTCATATTGGACTCCTGTTTCCGTTTCATGATAAAATGAGTTGAATAATAAATGATGTTGTATTGATTCCTTAACACTTTCCGTAATTTGAATTTGGACTTTAGCTCCTGGACCCTTTCCTGTAGCCCATATTTTAATTCCAAATTCCTTAATTTTCTTATTTTTCCATTTTCCAATAGTCATGATAGTTAGATTGAGAAGGGTACATTCGTGTGGTCCACAATCTGGCTTTACTGGGACATTTTGAATAAAGGCTATACGCAGATATGTTTTTCACTCTAAGAAACCACCCCAAGTGACAGACGGAATGCGAGATGAATATACCTCCGTCAGATCCCTTAATTTTGGCTTTGGAAAAGGAGAGGGAAAAACTGAAAGCTAAGCTGGAGAGATGTTCAGATTGGGATACTGGGGAAAGATGTTAAGCAAAGCAAGAAGGAAAGCAAGGGAGCTCGGGCAGCTCCTGTGTTTGAGCGTGGGATGAGTGCTGGGGAGGCAGAGGTGGAGGGATGTCGGGCGGAGGTGGGGGAGTGGGTTCTTCTCCTATGGGACCGGATCCGTGTGTGCTGTGGGGAGTTTGGACGTTGGAAGTGGGACTGCCCTGGGGGGAGTGCCATGGGGTGGCTCCTGTGGCTGAATTGGAACTAGACAGACGGGGACCTGGGGAATCTACCCCAGCAGATCCACTGGTTAAATTAAAACTAGGGACTAGAGGAAATAAAGTGGAATTTTAGTGGATGCAGGAGCAACTTATTCGGTGTTAAATCAGAGGGAAAAGAATTTGTTACGGATGTGGGAGCTACTGGCCACCAAGAAAAAAAAAAAAAAAAAAAAAAAGGAAAAGACCCCAAAAAAAGGCAAAAAGAGGCATTCTTTCTGAAACCCGTAAAGTACAAATTCGGAAAACAAAGAGGAATGCATGAATTTTTATGCATGCTAAATTCTCCCAACTCTGTATTAGGGTGAGAAGCAACATTGAAAGAAGGCAAAATGGAATGAAGAGTTAAAAACGATCAATTAGTTTTAGATTTGAGTTTCTCTTTAATTCGACAGAGAAGCAAACAGGAGGAGCTTCCTGAAATAGAAGAAATCCTCAAGCAGGTGTATCTGGTAGTATGGGCGTCTGAAGTTCCAGGGAAGGCGAAAAATGCTTTGCCTGTTCAAGTAGAAATAAAAAGGGGGGGCCTGCCCAATTAGAATAAAACAATATCCCCTAAAATTGCAGGGAAAGGGAAGTAAAAATCGTTGATAAATTTTGAAATCTACATTATTAATTGAGTGTGAATTGGAATATAATACTCCTATCTCGCCAGTAAAGAAATAAAGTTGCAGACTGGTTCAAGATCTCAGAGCAATCAACAAATTTGTAGAGGATATTCATCCAGTAATAGCTAATCCGTACACCTTATTGACTAAATTGAACACTAATCAGAAATGCTTTGCCGTCTTGGATTTAAAGGACTCTTTGGCTGCAGCCAGCCGGGAGTGATGTGAGTACCGCTGGGGGCTAAGGGGGCGATGGCTGGGGCAGAGGGATGGGGACACGGCTGGGGCCCTATTGCAGGCAGCCCGCTGCCCCGGCCGAGCACTCTAACGTGGGACTTGTCCTGGCAGCATGGTCACCAAGAAGGAGCTGTGCACAGACCCGCGGGCGGCCTGGGTGCAGGCGCATGTGCAGCACTTCCAGAGCCTGAAGAACTGATCCTTCCCCACTGCCACCCCTGATGCCCCTGGTGCTTCCCCAGACCCAGGTACGCAGGAGAGCACTTGGATGGCAGCCTTCTTCAATGGGAAAGCTTATTCTATTTAACTTATTTAAACAAACTATTTTCTGCTAAAAAGGGGGGGAAACCCCCCAAAATCAATTATATGAAATCCCTGCTTTAAACTGAAAAGAATTTAAACCGTATCAATTTGCTTGTTAATGAACAGCCTGGTGCTTCGGTGCCTGAGTAGAGTGTTTGCATTATCAACCCCTTTGTGTGTCTCTGAAGTCCCTGCTGGAGCCCCGATGCGAGAGACAAGACCCACGGGGACCCCATTGCTCTCCACGCATCCTGGGGTCACTGCTCTCTCTGGAACAGAGCAGCCTCAGCCGCACAGCATCCCCCACGGTGCCTCCCCCTCCCCAGCCTGGGTTCAGCTGCGGTGCCACCCATCGGGTGCCACCAGGTTCTCAAGCGGGTGCCCAGCGCCAGCTCCTCTTTGGGAAGCAGCCCGGCATCCCCTGTGATGCCAGGAGGAGGCTGGGGCCGCGGCAGCGCCTCTTGCCGCGCAGCGCTCAGGCTCAAGCAGCAAAGCCGCGTCGGTGAGGGTCCAAGTTTTATTAGAGGGAACCTGCCCATGCCTAGGGCAGGGCCTGCGAGGGCAGGTTGGTGTCGGGGTGTCCTGCAGGGATGCCGGCCTCTTCGTCCTCAGGGGACGTGTCCGGAGCTGGGCCACTGTGCGAGGATCCCTGTGCCGCTGGGTCCAGCGCCTGGGCTGGCTGCAAGGCGGGCGCTGCGAGGGGCAGGGGGATGATGAGCACAGCCAGCCCGTGCCACGCTCCCTCCCTCCAGCCCTGGATCACGGCCCCGAGCCTGTCCCCGCGTCCCAAGTAGCAGTGGTGGCCGCATGGCTCTTGGGACCTTGCGTCCCACCCCCAGCTGCAGCCCTCACCAGTGCCCGTGCCGCTGCAGTCACAGCATTCCCAGGAATGCACCTCTCCTCCCAGGTTGGAGCAGCGCTGGTGGGTCCCGCGGGAGCCACAGGACTGGCAGAGCAGCAGTCGCCAGGGCCTGGGGGGGCAATGGGACACATTGCCACCAAAGGCCCCTGAGATGGATGGGGGGTGCCAGCCTGGTACCTCCATCCCCAGCCAAAGGGGGTGACCTCGGGGACCACCCGCACTCACCCGTTCTCCTCTGCCGCTTCCCGTCCCAGGGGGCACAGGCACCGGCTGCTGTCACAGGAGCTGTGCCGCCGGTAATGGTCGGCAAAGGCTCCATCCTCCTCCCAGGCAGCATCCCTGTGGGAGCAGAGGAGGGCTCAGCCCTGGGGATGTGGGGAGGCAGCAGGGGATCGGCTGGAGCATCCCGGAGGGGAAGGAGGCAGCGGGAGGGCACCCACCTGTCCGGGATTTTGATGCCCAGGCGGAACATCTCTTCTCGGAAGGTGACCGTGTCCTGGCAGAGCGGGCAGCGGAAGTGGTGCAGGGCAGAGCGCAGCGCCTGGCCCTGGGGCAGACACAGCGTCAGCACCAGGGGGTGCTGGGGTCCCGTTCACCCCCCGCAGCTTGGTGCCGGGGTGAGCGCAGGGGTGATGATATCGGGGACCGCGGGGGCTGCCGCCTACCTGAATACAGCGGCGGTGGAACCAGGCGCTGGTGCAGGTGGGACAGACCAGGGTGTCAAAGCACGGCCGCTCCGCCACCGCCTCCTGGCAGATGAGGCACAGGGTCTGGTCCTGCTGCACCGCCCGCACCCGCTGCACCGGCCGGTGCTTCCAGCAGAAGGACCTGCGGACGGAGGTGGTGCTTCAGCGCCAGCTCTCCTCCATCGCGGCCCTGGCTCTGGTACCCCGGGGCGGGGACACTCACTTGAACTCCCCAAAGAACTGGGAGACGCAGCCCCGCTCGCTGCCGCAGGGGTAGTGGAAGGTGCGGGGACAGCGCCGGGCTCTGCAGGTGACCGAGGCGCCCGGCTGGCGGCAGATGCAGCACCTCTGGGGATGACAGGGGTGTCTGTGCGGTTGCTTGCAGCCAGCTGCCAGAGCGTCCCTGCGGGAGTGCTGGCCTGTGCAGTGCTGGACATAGGCAATGGGGACCGTCATGCCCTCAGGCCTCACCTTCCGTGCCACCCTCTTCAGCTCCTCTTGGATGTCAGGGAAGAGGAAGCCATAGAAGCCCTCTTCATCAGCCCCTCTCTGGTTCAGCCTGCTGGCGTGGTACTGCAAGAGGGGAGAAGAGGGGACGTGCCAGGGGCTGCCGGCGGTGCGGGGCCGGGGAGCAGGGGGTGCCAGGACCAGGCACTCACCAGGCAGTTCTCATGGACGCAGAGCCCATCCTGACGGCAAAGCTGCCCCAGCACCTCGGGGTTGCAATCTGCGCGCTGGCAGAACCCGCACACTGCAGGGGGACAGCAGCGTCACCGCCTGCCCTGTGACAAGGTCCCAGTGTAATGCTGGGAGCGGGAATGGGGAGACACCCGACCGCCTTCCTATGCTGCTTGCATCCACAATCCCCTCTGGCAGGGTGCCAGCGGGGTGCTGTGCACTCACGCTCCTCACCGGGCTCATCCCGCTGCCTCTTGCACGGGGGAGGCTCACAGGAGGGCTCGTCCTCCTCCGGCAGCGCTGCCGGACACTGGGCCGTGCGGCGCCGTGATTTGCGCTTCATCGTAGCGAGAGGCTGCAGCCAAGGAGATGCCTGCGCCTGGGGACGTGGCTCTGCTCAAAGACCCTCCTGCTCTGGGGCTGCTGGCGGGGCACCCTTGCCGTGCAGGGTGTTTGTGACGCGGCACCGCACGAGGGTTCCGCACGGGGCATCTGGAACGCGGGGACAGGCGCAGGGCTGTGATCCAGGGATGGATGGAGGCAGGGAGCGTGGCACAGGCTGGCTGGGCTCATCATGACCCCCCTGCCCCTCACAGTGCCTGCCCTGCAGGCAGCCCCGGCGCTAGACCCACCGGCACAGGACCCAGCAGCACAGGGGGATGATCGCTTCCCTGGCCCGGCTGCCGCACTCTTGCTCATACAAGCCAGGATGCCACTGGCCTTCCTGGCCACCTGGGCACAGACCTGGCTCAGCTTTAGCTGCCTTTTGACCACCACCCCAAGTCGTTTCCACCAGCCTCTTTTCCCTGGTGTATGGGGCTGTTGCGACCCGTAGTAAGAGATCATAGTAAGAGATTATTTGTTTGGGTGGCCACTCATTGTCCTTCCAGTTACCAATTTGTAGTTCCCTTTTAGATCGTTTCCTTCTTAGTTCATCTGTTTCTGTGTACAACTGGACTCCCAAACGTTCTCCTTGGCTCATAGCTGGTAAAAAAGAAACTCGGTCTCATTGTTCCTAATACACGTGATCCTGTCCAATTTTTAGGTAAAAATGCAAAGGCTGCTTTACCACAGATCCAATAATGCCCGTCTGGAGTGGGCCAACCGTTTGGTATATTAGTTCCATTAGTCCAGTTAGGGAATTGGTGATTCATTTCTATAGGATCTCCCCATTTTTCCCAGCCTTTCTTTGTTCTCTTCCATAGATCACCTCCTTCACAAAGCTAATTTCCTACTGGTTTGCCGTCACTTTCTGAATTTTGCCAACACCTTTTCCAATTACATTTGTTTGTAAGATCCATTGCTGCCTTCTGTTATTTCCTTCTTGATTTCTCCAGATCACAGGATCGCTTATGTTACTCTCCATCGCTTCCCAGGGCCATCTCTCTCCCTGGTTAGTTCCCCCACAAACATAGCAGTTGCTTACATTCAATGCTTTAGCTATATTTTACAAAGAGATTGTTAGCAACAGTGGGAATTTCATATTGGACTCCTGTTTCCGTTTCATGATAAAATGAGTTGAATAATAAATGATGTTGTATTGATTCCTTAACACTTTCCGTAATTTGAATTTGGACTTTAGCTCCTGGACCCTTTCCTGTAGCCCATATTTTAATTCCAAATTCCTTAATTTTCTTATTTTTCCATTTTCCAATAGTCATGATAGTTAGATTGAGAAGGGTACATTCGTGTGGTCCACAATCTGGCTTTACTGGGACATTTTGAATAAAGGCTATACGCAGATATGTTTTTCACTCTAAGAAACCACCCCAAGTGACAGACGGAATGCGAGATGAATATACCTCCGTCAGATCCCTTAATTTTGGCTTTGGAAAAGGAGAGGGAAAAACTGAAAGCTAAGCTGGAGAGATGTTCAGATTGGGATACTGGGGAAAGATGTTAAGCAAAGCAAGAAGGAAAGCAAGGGAGCTCGGGCAGCTCCTGTGTTTGAGCGTGGGATGAGTGCTGGGGAGGCAGAGGTGGAGGGATGTCGGGCGGAGGTGGGGGAGTGGGTTCTTCTCCTATGGGACCGGATCCGTGTGTGCTGTGGGGAGTTTGGACGTTGGAAGTGGGACTGCCCTGGGGGGAGTGCCATGGGGTGGCTCCTGTGGCTGAATTGGAACTAGACAGACGGGGACCTGGGGAATCTACCCCAGCAGATCCACTGGTTAAATTAAAACTAGGGACTAGAGGAAATAAAGTGGAATTTTAGTGGATGCAGGAGCAACTTATTCGGTGTTAAATCAGAGGGAAAAGAATTTGTTACGGATGTGGGAGCTACTGGCCACCAAGAAAAAAAAAAAAAAAAAAAAAAGGAAAAGACCCCAAAAAAAGGCAAAAAGAGGCATTCTTTCTGAAACCCGTAAAGTACAAATTCGGAAAACAAAGAGGAATGCATGAATTTTTATGCATGCTAAATTCTCCCAACTCTGTATTAGGGTGAGAAGCAACATTGAAAGAAGGCAAAATGGAATGAAGAGTTAAAAACGATCAATTAGTTTTAGATTTGAGTTTCTCTTTAATTCGACAGAGAAGCAAACAGGAGGAGCTTCCTGAAATAGAAGAAATCCTCAAGCAGGTGTATCTGGTAGTATGGGCGTCTGAAGTTCCAGGGAAGGCGAAAAATGCTTTGCCTGTTCAAGTAGAAATAAAAAGGGGGGGCCTGCCCAATTAGAATAAAACAATATCCCCTAAAATTGCAGGGAAAGGGAAGTAAAAATCGTTGATAAATTTTGAAATCTACATTATTAATTGAGTGTGAATTGGAATATAATACTCCTATCTCGCCAGTAAAGAAATAAAGTTGCAGACTGGTTCAAGATCTCAGAGCAATCAACAAATTTGTAGAGGATATTCATCCAGTAATAGCTAATCCGTACACCTTATTGACTAAATTGAACACTAATCAGAAATGCTTTGCCGTCTTGGATTTAAAGGACTCTTTGGCTGCAGCCAGCCGGGAGTGATGTGAGTACCGCTGGGGGCTAAGGGGGCGATGGCTGGGGCAGAGGGATGGGGACACGGCTGGGGCCCTATTGCAGGCAGCCCGCTGCCCCGGCCGAGCACTCTAACGTGGGACTTGTCCTGGCAGCATGGTCACCAAGAAGGAGCTGTGCACAGACCCGCGGGCGGCCTGGGTGCAGGCGCATGTGCAGCACTTACAGAGCCTGAAGAACTGATCCTTCCCCACTGCCACCCCTGATGCCCCTGGTGCTTCCCCAGACCCAGGTACGCAGGAGAGCACTTGGATGGCAGCCTTCTTCAATGGGAAAGCTTATTCTATTTAACTTATTTAAACAAACTATTTTCTGCTAAAAAGGGGGGGAAACCCCCCAAAATCAATTATATGAAATCCCTGCTTTAAACTGAAAAGAATTTAAACCGTATCAATTTGCTTGTTAATGAACAGCCTGGTGCTTCGGTGCCTGAGTAGAGTGTTTGCATTATCAACCCCTTTGTGTGTCTCTGAAGTCCCTGCTGGAGCCCCGATGCGAGAGACAAGACCCACGGGGACCCCATTGCTCTCCACGCATCCTGGGGTCACTGCTCTCTCTGGAACAGAGCAGCCTCAGCCCCACAGCATCCCCCACGGTGCCTCCCCCTCCCCAGCCTGGGTTCAGCTCCGGTGCCACCCATCGGGTGCCACCAGGTTCTCAAGCGGGTGCCCAGCGCCAGCTCCTCTTTGGGAAGCAGCCCGGCATCCCCTGTGATGCCAGGAGGAGGCTGGGGCCGCGGCAGCGCCTCTTGCCGCGCAGCGCTCAGGCACAAGCAGCAAAGCCGCGTCGGTGAGGGTCCAAGTTTTATTAGAGGGAACCTGCCCATGCCTAGGGCAGGGCCTGCGAGGGCAGGTTGGTGTCGGGGTGTCCTGCAGGGATGGCGGCCTCTTCGTCCTCAGGGGAGGTGTCCGGAGCTGGGCCACTGTGCGAGGATCCCTGTGCCGCTGGGTCCAGCGCCTGGGCTGGCTGCAAGGCGGGCGCTGCGAGGGGCAGGGGGATGATGAGCACAGCCAGCCCGTGCCACGCTCCCTCCCTCCAGCCCTGGATCACGGCCCCGAGCCTGTCCCCGCGTCCCAAGTAGCAGTGGTGGCCGCATGGCTCTTGGGACCTTGCGTCCCACCCCCAGCTGCAGCCCTCACCAGTGCCCGTGCCGCTGCAGTCACAGCATTCCCAGGAATGCACCTCTCCTCCCAGGTTGGAGCAGCGCTGGTGGGTCCCGCGGGAGCCACAGGACTGGCAGAGCAGCAGTCGCCAGGGCCTGGGGGGGCAATGGGACACATTGCCACCAAAGGCCCCTGAGATGGATGGGGGGTGCCAGCCTGTTACCTCCATCCCCAGCCAAAGGGGGTGACCTCGGGGACCACCCGCACTCACCCGTTCTCCTCTGCCGCTTCCCGTCCCAGGGGGCACAGGCACCGGCTGCTGTCACAGGAGCTGTGCCGCCGATAATGGTCGGCAAAGGCTCCATCCTCCTCCCAGGCAGCATCCCTGTGGGAGCAGAGGAGGGCTCAGCCCTGGGGATGTGGGGAGGCAGCAGGGGATCGGCTGGAGCATCCCGGAGGGGAAGGAGGCAGCGGGAGGGCACCCACCTGTCCGGGATTTTGATGCCCAGGCGGAACATCTCTTCTCGGAAGGTGACCGTGTCCTGGCAGAGCGGGCAGCGGAAGTGGTGCAGGGCAGAGCGCAGCGCCTGGCCCTGGGGCAGACACAGCGTCAGCACCAGGGGGTGCTGGGGTCCCGTTCACCCCCCGCAGCTTGGTGCCGGGGTGAGCGCAGGGGTGATGATGTCGGGGACCGCGGGGGCTGCCGCCTACCTGAATACAGCGGCGGTGGAACCAGGCGCTGGTGCAGGTGGGACAGACCAGGGTGTCAAAGCACGGCCGCTCCGCCACCGCCTCCTGGCAGATGAGGCACAGGGTCTGGTCCTGCTGCACCGCCCGCACCCGCTGCACCGGCCGGTGCTTCCAGCAGAAGGACCTGCGGACGGAGGTGGTGCTTCAGCGCCAGCTCTCCTCCATCGCGGCCCTGGCTCTGGTACCCCGGGGCGGGGACACTCACTTGAACTCCCCAAAGAACTGGGAGACGCAGCCCCGCTCGCTGCCGCAGGGGTAGTGGAAGGTGCGGGGACAGCGCCGGGCTCTGCAGGTGACCGAGGCGCCCGGCTGGCGGCAGATGCAGCACCTCTGGGGATGACAGGGGTGTCTGTGCGGTTGCTTGCAGCCAGCTGCCAGAGCGTCCCTGCGGGAGTGCTGGCCTGTGCAGTGCTGGACATAGGCAATGGGGACCGTCATGCCCTCAGGCCTCACCTTCCGTGCCACCCTCTTCAGCTCCTCTTGGATGTCAGGGAAGAGGAAGCCATAGAAGCCCTCTTCATCAGCCCCTCTCTGGTTCAGCCTGCTGGCGTGGTACTGCAAGAGGGGAGAAGAGGGGACGTGCCAGGGGCTGCCGGCGGTGCGGGGCCGGGGAGCAGGGGGTGCCAGGACCAGGCACTCACCAGGCAGTTCTCATGGACGCAGAGCCCATCCTGACGGCAAAGCTGCCCCAGCACCTCGGGGTTGCAATCTGCGCGCTGGCAGAACCCGCACACTGCAGGGGGACAGCAGCGTCACCGCCTGCCCTGTGACAAGGTCCCAGTGTAATGCTGGGAGCGGGAATGGGGAGACACCCGACCGCCTTCCTATGCTGCTTGCATCCACAATCCCCTCTGGCAGGGTGCCAGCGGGGTGCTGTGCACTCACGCTCCTCACCGGGCTCATCCCGCTGCCTCTTGCACGGGGGAGGCTCACAGGAGGGCTCGTCCTCCTCCGGCAGCGCTGCCGGACACTGGGCCGTGCGGCGCCGTGATTTGCGCTTCATCGTAGCGAGAGGCTGCAAGGAGATGCCTGCGCCTGGGGACGTGGCTCTGCTCAAAGACCCTCCTGCTCTGGGGCTGCTGGCGGGGCACCCTTGCCGTGCAGGGTGTTTGTGACGCGGCACCGCACGAGGGTTCCGCACGGGGCATCTGGAACGCGGGGACAGGCGCAGGGCTGTGATCCAGGGATGGATGGAGGCAGGGAGCGTGGCACAGGCTGGCTGGGCTCATCATGACCCCCCTGCCCCTCACAGTGCCTGCCCTGCAGGCAGCCCCGGCGCTAGACCCACCGGCACAGGACCCAGCAGCACAGGGGGATGATCGCTTCCCTGGCCCGGCTGCCGCACTCTTGCTCATACAAGCCAGGATGCCACTGGCCTTCCTGGCCACCTGGGCACAGACCTGGCTCAGCTTTAGCTGCCTTTTGACCACCACCCCAAGTCGTTTCCACCAGCCTCTTTTCCCTGGTGTATGGGGCTGTTGCGACCCGTAGTAAGAGATCATAGTAAGAGATTATTTGTTTGGGTGGCCACTCATTGTCCTTCCAGTTACCAATTTGTAGTTCCCTTTTAGATCGTTTCCTTCTTAGTTCATCTGTTTCTGTGTACAACTGGACTCCCAAACGTTCTCCTTGGCTCATAGCTGGTAAAAAAGAAACTCGGTCTCATTGTTCCTAATACACGTGATCCTGTCCAATTTTTAGGTAAAAATGCAAAGGCTGCTTTACCACAGATCCAATAATGCCCGTCTGGAGTGGGCCAACCGTTTGGTATATTAGTTCCATTAGTCCAGTTAGGGAATTGGTGATTCATTTCTATAGGATCTCCCCATTTTTCCCAGCCTTTCTTTGTTCTCTTCCATAGATCACCTCCTTCACAAAGCTAATTTCCTACTGGTTTGCCGTCACTTTCTGAATTTTGCCAACACCTTTTCCAATTACATTTGTTTGTAAGATCCATTGCTGCCTTCTGTTATTTCCTTCTTGATTTCTCCAGATCACAGGATCGCTTATGTTACTCTCCATCGCTTCCCAGGGCCATCTCTCTCCCTGGTTAGTTCCCCCACAAACATAGCAGTTGCTTACATTCAATGCTTTAGCTATATTTTACAAAGAGATTGTTAGCAACAGTGGGAATTTCATATTGGACTCCTGTTTCCGTTTCATGATAAAATGAGTTGAATAATAAATGATGTTGTATTGATTCCTTAACACTTTCCGTAATTTGAATTTGGACTTTAGCTCCTGGACCCTTTCCTGTAGCCCATATTTTAATTCCAAATTCCTTAATTTTCTTATTTTTCCATTTTCCAATAGTCATGATAGTTAGATTGAGAAGGGTACATTCGTGTGGTCCACAATCTGGCTTTACTGGGACATTTTGAATAAAGGCTATACGCAGATATGTTTTTCACTCTAAGAAACCACCCCAAGTGACAGACGGAATGCGAGATGAATATACCTCCGTCAGATCCCTTAATTTTGGCTTTGGAAAAGGAGAGGGAAAAACTGAAAGCTAAGCTGGAGAGATGTTCAGATTGGGATACTGGGGAAAGATGTTAAGCAAAGCAAGAAGGAAAGCAAGGGAGCTCGGGCAGCTCCTGTGTTTTGAGCGTGGGATGAGTGCTGGGGAGGCAGAGGTGGAGGGATGTCGGGCGGAGGTGGGGGAGTGGGTTCTTCTCCTATGGGACCGGATCCGTGTGTGCTGTGGGGAGTTTGGACGTTGGAAGTGGGACTGCCCTGGGGGGAGTGCCATGGGGTGGCTCCTGTGGCTGAATTGGAACTAGACAGACGGGGACCTGGGGAATCTACCCCAGCAGATCCACTGGTTAAATTAAAACTAGGGACTAGAGGAAATAAAGTGGAATTTTAGTGGATGCAGGAGCAACTTATTCGGTGTTAAATCAGAGGGAAAAGAATTTGTTACGGATGTGGGAGCTACTGGCCACCAAGAAAAAAAAAAAAAAAAAAAAGAAAAGACCCCAAAAAAAGGCAAAAAGAGGCATTCTTTCTGAAACCCGTAAAGTACAAATTCGGAAAACAAAGAGGAATGCATGAATTTTTATGCATGCTAAATTCTCCCAACTCTGTATTAGGGTGAGAAGCAACATTGAAAGAAGGCAAAATGGAATGAAGAGTTAAAAACGATCAATTAGTTTTAGATTTGAGTTTCTCTTTAATTCGACAGAGAAGCAAACAGGAGGAGCTTCCTGAAATAGAAGAAATCCTCAAGCAGGTGTATCTGGTAGTATGGGCGTCTGAAGTTCCAGGGAAGGCGAAAAATGCTTTGCCTGTTCAAGTAGAAATAAAAAGGGGGGGCCTGCCCAATTAGAATAAAACAATATCCCCTAAAATTGCAGGGAAAGGGAAGTAAAAATCGTTGATAAATTTTGAAATCTACATTATTAATTGAGTGTGAATTGGAATATAATACTCCTATCTCGCCAGTAAAGAAATAAAGTTGCAGACTGGTTCAAGATCTCAGAGCAATCAACAAATTTGTAGAGGATATTCATCCAGTAATAGCTAATCCGTACACCTTATTGACTAAATTGAACACTAATCAGAAATGCTTTGCCGTCTTGGATTTAAAGGACTCTTTGGCTGCAGCCAGCCGGGAGTGATGTGAGTACCGCTGGGGGCTAAGGGGGCGATGGCTGGGGCAGAGGGATGGGGACACGGCTGGGGCCCTATTGCAGGCAGCCCGCTGCCCCGGCCGAGCACTCTAACGTGGGACTTGTCCTGGCAGCATGGTCACCAAGAAGGAGCTGTGCACAGACCCGCGGGCGGCCTGGGTGCAGGCGCATGTGCAGCACTTCCAGAGCCTGAAGAACTGATCCTTCCCCACTGCCACCCCTGATGCCCCTGGTGCTTCCCCAGACCCAGGTACGCAGGAGAGCACTTGGATGGCAGCCTTCTTCAATGGGAAAGCTTATTCTATTTAACTTATTTAAACAAACTATTTTCTGCTAAAAAGGGGGGGAAACCCCCCAAAATCAATTATATGAAATCCCTGCTTTAAACTGAAAAGAATTTAAACCGTATCAATTTGCTTGTTAATGAACAGCCTGGTGCTTCGGTGCCTGAGTAGAGTGTTTGCATTATCAATCCCTTTGTGTGTCTCTGAAGTCCCTGCTGGAGCCCCGATGCGAGAGACAAGACCCACGGGGACCCCATTGCTCTCCACGCATCCTGGGGTCACTGCTCTCTCTGGAACAGAGCAGCCTCAGCCGCACAGCATCCCCCACGGTGCCTCCCCCTCCCCAGCCTGGGTTCAGCTCCGGTGCCACCCATCGGGTGCCACCAGGTTCTCAAGCGGGTGCCCAGCGCCAGCTCCTCTTTGGGAAGCAGCCCGGCATCCCCTGTGATGCCAGGAGGAGGCTGGGGCCGCGGCAGCGCCTCTTGCCGCGCAGCGCTCAGGCACAAGCAGCAAAGCCGCGTCGGTGAGGGTCCAAGTTTTATTAGAGGGAACCTGCCCATGCCTAGGGCAGGGCCTGCGAGGGCAGGTTGGTGTCGGGGTGTCCTGCAGGGATGCCGGCCTCTTCGTCCTCAGGGGACGTGTCCGGAGCTGGGCCACTGTGCGAGGATCCCTGTGCCGCTGGGTCCAGCGCCTGGGCTGGCTGCAAGGCGGGCGCTGCGAGGGGCAGGGGGATGATGAGCACAGCCAGCCCGTGCCACGCTCCCTCCCTCCAGCCCTGGATCACGGCCCCGAGCCTGTCCCCGCGTCCCAAGTAGCAGTGGTGGCCGCATGGCTCTTGGGACCTTGCGTCCCACCCCCAGCTGCAGCCCTCACCAGTGCCCGTGCCGCTGCAGTCACAGCATTCCCAGGAATGCACCTCTCCTCCCAGGTTGGAGCAGCGCTGGTGGGTCCCGCGGGAGCCACAGGACTGGCAGAGCAGCAGTCGCCAGGGCCTGGGGGGGCAATGGGACACATTGCCACCAAAGGCCCCTGAGATGGATGGGGGGTGCCAGCCTGGTACCTCCATCCCCAGCCAAAGGGGGTGACCTCGGGGACCACCCGCACTCACCCGTTCTCCTCTGCCGCTTCCCGTCCCAGGGGGCACAGGCACCGGCTGCTGTCACAGGAGCTGTGCCGCCGGTAATGGTCGGCAAAGGCTCCATCCTCCTCCCAGGCAGCATCCCTGTGGGAGCAGAGGAGGGCTCAGCCCTGGGGATGTGGGGAGGCAGCAGGGGATCGGCTGGAGCATCCCGGAGGGGAAGGAGGCAGCGGGAGGGCACCCACCTGTCCGGGATTTTGATGCCCAGGCGGAACATCTCTTCTCGGAAGGTGACCGTGTCCTGGCAGAGCGGGCAGCGGAAGTGGTGCAGGGCAGAGCGCAGCGCCTGGCCCTGGGGCAGACACAGCGTCAGCACCAGGGGGTGCTGGGGTCCCGTTCACCCCCCGCAGCTTGGTGCCGGGGTGAGCGCAGGGGTGATGATGTCGGGGACCGCGGGGGCTGCCGCCTACCTGAATACAGCGGCGGTGGAACCAGGCGCTGGTGCAGGTGGGACAGACCAGGGTGTCAAAGCACGGCCGCTCCGCCACCGCCTCCTGGCAGATGAGGCACAGGGTCTGGTCCTGCTGCACCGCCCGCACCCGCTGCACCGGCCGGTGCTTCCAGCAGAAGGACCTGCGGACGGAGGTGGTGCTTCAGCGCCAGCTCTCCTCCATCGCGGCCCTGGCTCTGGTACCCCGGGGCGGGGACACTCACTTGAACTCCCCAAAGAACTGGGAGACGCAGCCCCGCTCGCTGCCGCAGGGGTAGTGGAAGGTGCGGGGACAGCGCCGGGCTCTGCAGGTGACCGAGGCGCCCGGCTGGCGGCAGATGCAGCACCTCTGGGGATGACAGGGGTGTCTGTGCGGTTGCTTGCAGCCAGCTGCCAGAGCGTCCCTGCGGGAGTGCTGGCCTGTGCAGTGCTGGACATAGGCAATGGGGACCGTCATGCCCTCAGGCCTCACCTTCCGTGCCACCCTCTTCAGCTCCTCTTGGATGTCAGGGAAGAGGAAGCCATAGAAGCCCTCTTCATCAGCCCCTCTCTGGTTCAGCCTGCTGGCGTGGTACTGCAAGAGGGGAGAAGAGGGGACGTGCCAGGGGCTGCCGGCGGTGCGGGGCCGGGGAGCAGGGGGTGCCAGGACCAGGCACTCACCAGGCAGTTCTCATGGACGCAGAGCCCATCCTGACGGCAAAGCTGCCCCAGCACCTCGGGGTTGCAATCTGCGCGCTGGCAGAACCCGCACACTGCAGGGGGACAGCAGCGTCACCGCCTGCCCTGTGACAAGGTCCCAGTGTAATGCTGGGAGCGGGAATGGGGAGACACCCGACCGCCTTCCTATGCTGCTTGCATCCACAATCCCCTCTGGCAGGGTGCCAGCGGGGTGCTGTGCACTCACGCTCCTCACCGGGCTCATCCCGCTGCCTCTTGCACGGGGGAGGCTCACAGGAGGGCTCGTCCTCCTCCGGCAGCGCTGCCGGACACTGGGCCGTGCGGCGCCGTGATTTGCGCTTCATCGTAGCGAGAGGCTGCAGCCAAGGAGATGCCTGCGCCTGGGGACGTGGCTCTGCTCAAAGACCCTCCTGCTCTGGGGCTGCTGGCGGGGCACCCTTGCCGTGCAGGGTGTTTGTGACGCGGCACCGCACGAGGGTTCCGCACGGGGCATCTGGAACGCGGGGACAGGCGCAGGGCTGTGATCCAGGGATGGATGGAGGCAGGGAGCGTGGCACAGGCTGGCTGGGCTCATCATGACCCCCCTGCCCCTCACAGTGCCTGCCCTGCAGGCAGCCCCGGCGCTAGACCCACCGGCACAGGACCCAGCAGCACAGGGGGATGATCGCTTCCCTGGCCCGGCTGCCGCACTCTTGCTCATACAAGCCAGGATGCCACTGGCCTTCCTGGCCACCTGGGCACAGACCTGGCTCAGCTTTAGCTGCCTTTTGACCACCACCCCAAGTCGTTTCCACCAGCCTCTTTTCCCTGGTGTATGGGGCTGTTGCGACCCGTAGTAAGAGATCATAGTAAGAGATTATTTGTTTGGGTGGCCACTCATTGTCCTTCCAGTTACCAATTTGTAGTTCCCTTTTAGATCGTTTCCTTCTTAGTTCATCTGTTTCTGTGTACAACTGGACTCCCAAACGTTCTCCTTGGCTCATAGCTGGTAAAAAAGAAACTCGGTCTCATTGTTCCTAATACACGTGATCCTGTCCAATTTTTAGGTAAAAATGCAAAGGCTGCTTTACCACAGATCCAATAATGCCCGTCTGGAGTGGGCCAACCGTTTGGTATATTAGTTCCATTAGTCCAGTTAGGGAATTGGTGATTCATTTCTATAGGATCTCCCCATTTTTCCCAGCCTTTCTTTGTTCTCTTCCATAGATCACCTCCTTCACAAAGCTAATTTCCTACTGGTTTGCCGTCACTTTCTGAATTTTGCCAACACCTTTTCCAATTACATTTGTTTGTAAGATCCATTGCTGCCTTCTGTTATTTCCTTCTTGATTTCTCCAGATCACAGGATCGCTTATGTTACTCTCCATCGCTTCCCAGGGCCATCTCTCTCCCTGGTTAGTTCCCCCACAAACATAGCAGTTGCTTACATTCAATGCTTTAGCTATATTTTACAAAGAGATTGTTAGCAACAGTGGGAATTTCATATTGGACTCCTGTTTCCGTTTCATGATAAAATGAGTTGAATAATAAATGATGTTGTATTGATTCCTTAACACTTTCCGTAATTTGAATTTGGACTTTAGCTCCTGGACCCTTTCCTGTAGCCCATATTTTAATTCCAAATTCCTTAATTTTCTTATTTTTCCATTTTCCAATAGTCATGATAGTTAGATTGAGAAGGGTACATTCGTGTGGTCCACAATCTGGCTTTACTGGGACATTTTGAATAAAGGCTATACGCAGATATGTTTTTCACTCTAAGAAACCACCCCAAGTGACAGACGGAATGCGAGATGAATATACCTCCGTCAGATCCCTTAATTTTGGCTTTGGAAAAGGAGAGGGAAAAACTGAAAGCTAAGCTGGAGAGATGTTCAGATTGGGATACTGGGGAAAGATGTTAAGCAAAGCAAGAAGGAAAGCAAGGGAGCTCGGGCAGCTCCTGTGTTTGAGCGTGGGATGAGTGCTGGGGAGGCAGAGGTGGAGGGATGTCGGGCGGAGGTGGGGGAGTGGGTTCTTCTCCTATGGGACCGGATCCGTGTGTGCTGTGGGGAGTTTGGACGTTGGAAGTGGGACTGCCCTGGGGGGAGTGCCATGGGGTGGCTCCT
Source organism: Lathamus discolor (assembly GCF_037157495.1). Classification (NCBI taxonomy): domain Eukaryota; kingdom Metazoa; phylum Chordata; class Aves; order Psittaciformes; family Psittacidae; genus Lathamus; species Lathamus discolor. Next base: position 1,076,019 of record NC_088897.1, on the reverse strand, counting down.
GTGGCTGAATTGGAACTAGACAGACGGGGACCTGGGGAATCTACCCCAGCAGATCCACTGGTTAAATTAAAACTAGGGACTAGAGGAAATAAAGTGGAATTTTAGTGGATGCAGGAGCAACTTATTCGGTGTTAAATCAGAGGGAAAAGAATTTGTTACGGATGTGGGAGCTACTGGCCACCAAGAAAAAAAAAAAAAAAAAAAAAAGGAAAAGACCCCAAAAAAAGGCAAAAAGAGGCATTCTTTCTGAAACCCGTAAAGTACAAATTCGGAAAACAAAGAGGAATGCATGAATTTTTATGCATGCTAAATTCTCCCAACTCTGTATTAGGGTGAGAAGCAACATTGAAAGAAGGCAAAATGGAATGAAGAGTTAAAAACGATCAATTAGTTTTAGATTTGAGTTTCTCTTTAATTCGACAGAGAAGCAAACAGGAGGAGCTTCCTGAAATAGAAGAAATCCTCAAGCAGGTGTATCTGGTAGTATGGGCGTCTGAAGTTCCAGGGAAGGCGAAAAATGCTTTGCCTGTTCAAGTAGAAATAAAAAGGGGGGGCCTGCCCAATTAGAATAAAACAATATCCCCTAAAATTGCAGGGAAAGGGAAGTAAAAATCGTTGATAAATTTTGAAATCTACATTATTAATTGAGTGTGAATTGGAATATAATACTCCTATCTCGCCAGTAAAGAAATAAAGTTGCAGACTGGTTCAAGATCTCAGAGCAATCAACAAATTTGTAGAGGATATTCATCCAGTAATAGCTAATCCGTACACCTTATTGACTAAATTGAACACTAATCAGAAATGCTTTGCCGTCTTGGATTTAAAGGACTCTTTGGCTGCAGCCAGCCGGGAGTGATGTGAGTACCGCTGGGGGCTAAGGGGGCGATGGCTGGGGCAGAGGGATGGGGACACGGCTGGGGCCCTATTGCAGGCAGCCCGCTGCCCCGGCCGAGCACTCTAACGTGGGACTTGTCCTGGCAGCATGGTCACCAAGAAGGAGCTGTGCACAGACCCGCGGGCGGCCTGGGTGCAGGCGCATGTGCAGCACTTACAGAGCCTGAAGAACTGATCCTTCCCCACTGCCACCCCTGATGCCCCTGGTGCTTCCCCAGACCCAGGTACGCAGGAGAGCACTTGGATGGCAGCCTTCTTCAATGGGAAAGCTTATTCTATTTAACTTATTTAAACAAACTATTTTCTGCTAAAAAGGGGGGGAAACCCCCCAAAATCAATTATATGAAATCCCTGCTTTAAACTGAAAAGAATTTAAACCGTATCAATTTGCTTGTTAATGAACAGCCTGGTGCTTCGGTGCCTGAGTAGAGTGTTTGCATTATCAACCCCTTTGTGTGTCTCTGAAGTCCCTGCTGGAGCCCCGATGCGAGAGACAAGACCCACGGGGACCCCATTGCTCTCCACGCATCCTGGGGTCACTGCTCTCTCTGGAACAGAGCAGCCTCAGCCCCACAGCATCCCCCACGGTGCCTCCCCCTCCCCAGCCTGGGTTCAGCTCCGGTGCCACCCATCGGGTGCCACCAGGTTCTCAAGCGGGTGCCCAGCGCCAGCTCCTCTTTGGGAAGCAGCCCGGCATCCCCTGTGATGCCAGGAGGAGGCTGGGGCCGCGGCAGCGCCTCTTGCCGCGCAGCGCTCAGGCACAAGCAGCAAAGCCGCGTCGGTGAGGGTCCAAGTTTTATTAGAGGGAACCTGCCCATGCCTAGGGCAGGGCCTGCGAGGGCAGGTTGGTGTCGGGGTGTCCTGCAGGGATGGCGGCCTCTTCGTCCTCAGGGGAGGTGTCCGGAGCTGGGCCACTGTGCGAGGATCCCTGTGCCGCTGGGTCCAGCGCCTGGGCTGGCTGCAAGGCGGGCGCTGCGAGGGGCAGGGGGATGATGAGCACAGCCAGCCCGTGCCACGCTCCCTCCCTCCAGCCCTGGATCACGGCCCCGAGCCTGTCCCCGCGTCCCAAGTAGCAGTGGTGGCCGCATGGCTCTTGGGACCTTGCGTCCCACCCCCAGCTGCAGCCCTCACCAGTGCCCGTGCCGCTGCAGTCACAGCATTCCCAGGAATGCACCTCTCCTCCCAGGTTGGAGCAGCGCTGGTGGGTCCCGCGGGAGCCACAGGACTGGCAGAGCAGCAGTCGCCAGGGCCTGGGGGGGCAATGGGACACATTGCCACCAAAGGCCCCTGAGATGGATGGGGGGTGCCAGCCTGTTACCTCCATCCCCAGCCAAAGGGGGTGACCTCGGGGACCACCCGCACTCACCCGTTCACCTCTGCCGCTTCCCGTCCCAGGGGGCACAGGCACCGGCTGCTGTCACAGGAGCTGTGCCGCCGATAATGGTCGGCAAAGGCTCCATCCTCCTCCCAGGCAGCATCCCTGTGGGAGCAGAGGAGGGCTCAGCCCTGGGGATGTGGGGAGGCAGCAGGGGATCGGCTGGAGCATCCCGGAGGGGAAGGAGGCAGCGGGAGGGCACCCACCTGTCCGGGATTTTGATGCCCAGGCGGAACATCTCTTCTCGGAAGGTGACCGTGTCCTGGCAGAGCGGGCAGCGGAAGTGGTGCAGGGCAGAGCGCAGCGCCTGGCCCTGGGGCAGACACAGCGTCAGCACCAGGGGGTGCTGGGGTCCCGTTCACCCCCCGCAGCTTGGTGCCGGGGTGAGCGCAGGGGTGATGATGTCGGGGACCGCGGGGGCTGCCGCCTACCTGAATACAGCGGCGGTGGAACCAGGCGCTGGTGCAGGTGGGACAGACCAGGGTGTCAAAGCACGGCCGCTCCGCCACCGCCTCCTGGCAGATGAGGCACAGGGTCTGGTCCTGCTGCACCGCCCGCACCCGCTGCACCGGCCGGTGCTTCCAGCAGAAGGACCTGCGGACGGAGGTGGTGCTTCAGCGCCAGCTCTCCTCCATCGCGGCCCTGGCTCTGGTACCCCGGGGCGGGGACACTCACTTGAACTCCCCAAAGAACTGGGAGACGCAGCCCCGCTCGCTGCCGCAGGGGTAGTGGAAGGTGCGGGGACAGCGCCGGGCTCTGCAGGTGACCGAGGCGCCCGGCTGGCGGCAGATGCAGCACCTCTGGGGATGACAGGGGTGTCTGTGCGGTTGCTTGCAGCCAGCTGCCAGAGCGTCCCTGCGGGAGTGCTGGCCTGTGCAGTGCTGGACATAGGCAATGGGGACCGTCATGCCCTCAGGCCTCACCTTCCGTGCCACCCTCTTCAGCTCCTCTTGGATGTCAGGGAAGAGGAAGCCATAGAAGCCCTCTTCATCAGCCCCTCTCTGGTTCAGCCTGCTGGCGTGGTACTGCAAGAGGGGAGAAGAGGGGACGTGCCAGGGGCTGCCGGCGGTGCGGGGCCGGGGAGCAGGGGGTGCCAGGACCAGGCACTCACCAGGCAGTTCTCATGGACGCAGAGCCCATCCTGACGGCAAAGCTGCCCCAGCACCTCGGGGTTGCAATCTGCGCGCTGGCAGAACCCGCACACTGCAGGGGGACAGCAGCGTCACCGCCTGCCCTGTGACAAGGTCCCAGTGTAATGCTGGGAGCGGGAATGGGGAGACACCCGACCGCCTTCCTATGCTGCTTGCATCCACAATCCCCTCTGGCAGGGTGCCAGCGGGGTGCTGTGCACTCACGCTCCTCACCGGGCTCATCCCGCTGCCTCTTGCACGGGGGAGGCTCACAGGAGGGCTCGTCCTCCTCCGGCAGCGCTGCCGGACACTGGGCCGTGCGGCGCCGTGATTTGCGCTTCATCGTAGCGAGAGGCTGCAAGGAGATGCCTGCGCCTGGGGACGTGGCTCTGCTCAAAGACCCTCCTGCTCTGGGGCTGCTGGCGGGGCACCCTTGCCGTGCAGGGTGTTTGTGACGCGGCACCGCACGAGGGTTCCGCACGGGGCATCTGGAACGCGGGGACAGGCGCAGGGCTGTGATCCAGGGATGGATGGAGGCAGGGAGCGTGGCACAGGCTGGCTGGGCTCATCATGACCCCCCTGCCCCTCACAGTGCCTGCCCTGCAGGCAGCCCCGGCGCTAGACCCACCGGCACAGGACCCAGCAGCACAGGGGGATGATCGCTTCCCTGGCCCGGCTGCCGCACTCTTGCTCATACAAGCCAGGATGCCACTGGCCTTCCTGGCCACCTGGGCACAGACCTGGCTCAGCTTTAGCTGCCTTTTGACCACCACCCCAAGTCGTTTCCACCAGCCTCTTTTCCCTGGTGTATGGGGCTGTTGCGACCCGTAGTAAGAGATCATAGTAAGAGATTATTTGTTTGGGTGGCCACTCATTGTCCTTCCAGTTACCAATTTGTAGTTCCCTTTTAGATCGTTTCCTTCTTAGTTCATCTGTTTCTGTGTACAACTGGACTCCCAAACGTTCTCCTTGGCTCATAGCTGGTAAAAAAGAAACTCGGTCTCATTGTTCCTAATACACGTGATCCTGTCCAATTTTTAGGTAAAAATGCAAAGGCTGCTTTACCACAGATCCAATAATGCCCGTCTGGAGTGGGCCAACCGTTTGGTATATTAGTTCCATTAGTCCAGTTAGGGAATTGGTGATTCATTTCTATAGGATCTCCCCATTTTTCCCAGCCTTTCTTTGTTCTCTTCCATAGATCACCTCCTTCACAAAGCTAATTTCCTACTGGTTTGCCGTCACTTTCTGAATTTTGCCAACACCTTTTCCAATTACATTTGTTTGTAAGATCCATTGCTGCCTTCTGTTATTTCCTTCTTGATTTCTCCAGATCACAGGATCGCTTATGTTACTCTCCATCGCTTCCCAGGGCCATCTCTCTCCCTGGTTAGTTCCCCCACAAACATAGCAGTTGCTTACATTCAATGCTTTAGCTATATTTTACAAAGAGATTGTTAGCAACAGTGGGAATTTCATATTGGACTCCTGTTTCCGTTTCATGATAAAATGAGTTGAATAATAAATGATGTTGTATTGATTCCTTAACACTTTCCGTAATTTGAATTTGGACTTTAGCTCCTGGACCCTTTCCTGTAGCCCATATTTTAATTCCAAATTCCTTAATTTTCTTATTTTTCCATTTTCCAATAGTCATGATAGTTAGATTGAGAAGGGTACATTCGTGTGGTCCACAATCTGGCTTTACTGGGACATTTTGAATAAAGGCTATACGCAGATATGTTTTTCACTCTAAGAAACCACCCCAAGTGACAGACGGAATGCGAGATGAATATACCTCCGTCAGATCCCTTAATTTTGGCTTTGGAAAAGGAGAGGGAAAAACTGAAAGCTAAGCTGGAGAGATGTTCAGATTGGGATACTGGGGAAAGATGTTAAGCAAAGCAAGAAGGAAAGCAAGGGAGCTCGGGCAGCTCCTGTGTTTTGAGCGTGGGATGAGTGCTGGGGAGGCAGAGGTGGAGGGATGTCGGGCGGAGGTGGGGGAGTGGGTTCTTCTCCTATGGGACCGGATCCGTGTGTGCTGTGGGGAGTTTGGACGTTGGAAGTGGGACTGCCCTGGGGGGAGTGCCATGGGGTGGCTCCTGTGGCTGAATTGGAACTAGACAGACGGGGACCTGGGGAATCTACCCCAGCAGATCCACTGGTTAAATTAAAACTAGGGACTAGAGGAAATAAAGTGGAATTTTAGTGGATGCAGGAGCAACTTATTCGGTGTTAAATCAGAGGGAAAAGAATTTGTTACGGATGTGGGAGCTACTGGCCACCAAGAAAAAAAAAAAAAAAAAAAGAAAAGACCCCAAAAAAAGGCAAAAAGAGGCATTCTTTCTGAAACCCGTAAAGTACAAATTCGGAAAACAAAGAGGAATGCATGAATTTTTATGCATGCTAAATTCTCCCAACTCTGTATTAGGGTGAGAAGCAACATTGAAAGAAGGCAAAATGGAATGAAGAGTTAAAAACGATCAATTAGTTTTAGATTTGAGTTTCTCTTTAATTCGACAGAGAAGCAAACAGGAGGAGCTTCCTGAAATAGAAGAAATCCTCAAGCAGGTGTATCTGGTAGTATGGGCGTCTGAAGTTCCAGGGAAGGCGAAAAATGCTTTGCCTGTTCAAGTAGAAATAAAAAGGGGGGGCCTGCCCAATTAGAATAAAACAATATCCCCTAAAATTGCAGGGAAAGGGAAGTAAAAATCGTTGATAAATTTTGAAATCTACATTATTAATTGAGTGTGAATTGGAATATAATACTCCTATCTCGCCAGTAAAGAAATAAAGTTGCAGACTGGTTCAAGATCTCAGAGCAATCAACAAATTTGTAGAGGATATTCATCCAGTAATAGCTAATCCGTACACCTTATTGACTAAATTGAACACTAATCAGAAATGCTTTGCCGTCTTGGATTTAAAGGACTCTTTGGCTGCAGCCAGCCGGGAGTGATGTGAGTACCGCTGGGGGCTAAGGGGGCGATGGCTGGGGCAGAGGGATGGGGACACGGCTGGGGCCCTATTGCAGGCAGCCCGCTGCCCCGGCCGAGCACTCTAACGTGGGACTTGTCCTGGCAGCATGGTCACCAAGAAGGAGCTGTGCACAGACCCGCGGGCGGCCTGGGTGCAGGCGCATGTGCAGCACTTCCAGAGCCTGAAGAACTGATCCTTCCCCACTGCCACCCCTGATGCCCCTGGTGCTTCCCCAGACCCAGGTACGCAGGAGAGCACTTGGATGGCAGCCTTCTTCAATGGGAAAGCTTATTCTATTTAACTTATTTAAACAAACTATTTTCTGCTAAAAAGGGGGGGAAACCCCCCAAAATCAATTATATGAAATCCCTGCTTTAAACTGAAAAGAATTTAAACCGTATCAATTTGCTTGTTAATGAACAGCCTGGTGCTTCGGTGCCTGAGTAGAGTGTTTGCATTATCAACCCCTTTGTGTGTCTCTGAAGTCCCTGCTGGAGCCCCGATGCGAGAGACAAGACCCACGGGGACCCCATTGCTCTCCACGCATCCTGGGGTCACTGCTCTCTCTGGAACAGAGCAGCCTCAGCCGCACAGCATCCCCCACGGTGCCTCCCCCTCCCCAGCCTGGGTTCAGCTCCGGTGCCACCCATCGGGTGCCACCAGGTTCTCAAGCGGGTGCCCAGCGCCAGCTCCTCTTTGGGAAGCAGCCCGGCATCCCCTGTGATGCCAGGAGGAGGCTGGGGCCGCGGCAGCGCCTCTTGCCGCGCAGCGCTCAGGCACAAGCAGCAAAGCCGCGTCGGTGAGGGTCCAAGTTTTATTAGAGGGAACCTGCCCATGCCTAGGGCAGGGCCTGCGAGGGCAGGTTGGTGTCGGGGTGTCCTGCAGGGATGCCGGCCTCTTCGTCCTCAGGGGACGTGTCCGGAGCTGGGCCACTGTGCGAGGATCCCTGTGCCGCTGGGTCCAGCGCCTGGGCTGGCTGCAAGGCGGGCGCTGCGAGGGGCAGGGGGATGATGAGCACAGCCAGCCCGTGCCACGCTCCCTCCCTCCAGCCCTGGATCACGGCCCCGAGCCTGTCCCCGCGTCCCAAGTAGCAGTGGTGGCCGCATGGCTCTTGGGACCTTGCGTCCCACCCCCAGCTGCAGCCCTCACCAGTGCCCGTGCCGCTGCAGTCACAGCATTCCCAGGAATGCACCTCTCCTCCCAGGTTGGAGCAGCGCTGGTGGGTCCCGCGGGAGCCACAGGACTGGCAGAGCAGCAGTCGCCAGGGCCTGGGGGGGCAATGGGACACATTGCCACCAAAGGCCCCTGAGATGGATGGGGGGTGCCAGCCTGGTACCTCCATCCCCAGCCAAAGGGGGTGACCTCGGGGACCACCCGCACTCACCCGTTCTCCTCTGCCGCTTCCCGTCCCAGGGGGCACAGGCACCGGCTGCTGTCACAGGAGCTGTGCCGCCGGTAATGGTCGGCAAAGGCTCCATCCTCCTCCCAGGCAGCATCCCTGTGGGAGCAGAGGAGGGCTCAGCCCTGGGGATGTGGGGAGGCAGCAGGGGATCGGCTGGAGCATCCCGGAGGGGAAGGAGGCAGCGGGAGGGCACCCACCTGTCCGGGATTTTGATGCCCAGGCGGAACATCTCTTCTCGGAAGGTGACCGTGTCCTGGCAGAGCGGGCAGCGGAAGTGGTGCAGGGCAGAGCGCAGCGCCTGGCCCTGGGGCAGACACAGCGTCAGCACCAGGGGGTGCTGGGGTCCCGTTCACCCCCCGCAGCTTGGTGCCGGGGTGAGCGCAGGGGTGATGATATCGGGGACCGCGGGGGCTGCCGCCTACCTGAATACAGCGGCGGTGGAACCAGGCGCTGGTGCAGGTGGGACAGACCAGGGTGTCAAAGCACGGCCGCTCCGCCACCGCCTCCTGGCAGATGAGGCACAGGGTCTGGTCCTGCTGCACCGCCCGCACCCGCTGCACCGGCCGGTGCTTCCAGCAGAAGGACCTGCGGACGGAGGTGGTGCTTCAGCGCCAGCTCTCCTCCATCGCGGCCCTGGCTCTGGTACCCCGGGGCGGGGACACTCACTTGAACTCCCCAAAGAACTGGGAGACGCAGCCCCGCTCGCTGCCGCAGGGGTAGTGGAAGGTGCGGGGACAGCGCCGGGCTCTGCAGGTGACCGAGGCGCCCGGCTGGCGGCAGATGCAGCACCTCTGGGGATGACAGGGGTGTCTGTGCGGTTGCTTGCAGCCAGCTGCCAGAGCGTCCCTGCGGGAGTGCTGGCCTGTGCAGTGCTGGACATAGGCAATGGGGACCGTCATGCCCTCAGGCCTCACCTTCCGTGCCACCCTCTTCAGCTCCTCTTGGATGTCAGGGAAGAGGAAGCCATAGAAGCCCTCTTCATCAGCCCCTCTCTGGTTCAGCCTGCTGGCGTGGTACTGCAAGAGGGGAGAAGAGGGGACGTGCCAGGGGCTGCCGGCGGTGCGGGGCCGGGGAGCAGGGGGTGCCAGGACCAGGCACTCACCAGGCAGTTCTCATGGACGCAGAGCCCATCCTGACGGCAAAGCTGCCCCAGCACCTCGGGGTTGCAATCTGCGCGCTGGCAGAACCCGCACACTGCAGGGGGACAGCAGCGTCACCGCCTGCCCTGTGACAAGGTCCCAGTGTAATGCTGGGAGCGGGAATGGGGAGACACCCGACCGCCTTCCTATGCTGCTTGCATCCACAATCCCCTCTGGCAGGGTGCCAGCGGGGTGCTGTGCACTCACGCTCCTCACCGGGCTCATCCCGCTGCCTCTTGCACGGGGGAGGCTCACAGGAGGGCTCGTCCTCCTCCGGCAGCGCTGCCGGACACTGGGCCGTGCGGCGCCGTGATTTGCGCTTCATCGTAGCGAGAGGCTGCAGCCAAGGAGATGCCTGCGCCTGGGGACGTGGCTCTGCTCAAAGACCCTCCTGCTCTGGGGCTGCTGGCGGGGCACCCTTGCCGTGCAGGGTGTTTGTGACGCGGCACCGCACGAGGGTTCCGCACGGGGCATCTGGAACGCGGGGACAGGCGCAGGGCTGTGATCCAGGGATGGATGGAGGCAGGGAGCGTGGCACAGGCTGGCTGGGCTCATCATGACCCCCCTGCCCCTCACAGTGCCTGCCCTGCAGGCAGCCCCGGCGCTAGACCCACCGGCACAGGACCCAGCAGCACAGGGGGATGATCGCTTCCCTGGCCCGGCTGCCGCACTCTTGCTCATACAAGCCAGGATGCCACTGGCCTTCCTGGCCACCTGGGCACAGACCTGGCTCAGCTTTAGCTGCCTTTTGACCACCACCCCAAGTCGTTTCCACCAGCCTCTTTTCCCTGGTGTATGGGGCTGTTGCGACCCGTAGTAAGAGATCATAGTAAGAGATTATTTGTTTGGGTGGCCACTCATTGTCCTTCCAGTTACCAATTTGTAGTTCCCTTTTAGATCGTTTCCTTCTTAGTTCATCTGTTTCTGTGTACAACTGGACTCCCAAACGTTCTCCTTGGCTCATAGCTGGTAAAAAAGAAACTCGGTCTCATTGTTCCTAATACACGTGATCCTGTCCAATTTTTAGGTAAAAATGCAAAGGCTGCTTTACCACAGATCCAATAATGCCCGTCTGGAGTGGGCCAACCGTTTGGTATATTAGTTCCATTAGTCCAGTTAGGGAATTGGTGATTCATTTCTATAGGATCTCCCCATTTTTCCCAGCCTTTCTTTGTTCTCTTCCATAGATCACCTCCTTCACAAAGCTAATTTCCTACTGGTTTGCCGTCACTTTCTGAATTTTGCCAACACCTTTTCCAATTACATTTGTTTGTAAGATCCATTGCTGCCTTCTGTTATTTCCTTCTTGATTTCTCCAGATCACAGGATCGCTTATGTTACTCTCCATCGCTTCCCAGGGCCATCTCTCTCCCTGGTTAGTTCCCCCACAAACATAGCAGTTGCTTACATTCAATGCTTTAGCTATATTTTACAAAGAGATTGTTAGCAACAGTGGGAATTTCATATTGGACTCCTGTTTCCGTTTCATGATAAAATGAGTTGAATAATAAATGATGTTGTATTGATTCCTTAACACTTTCCGTAATTTGAATTTGGACTTTAGCTCCTGGACCCTTTCCTGTAGCCCATATTTTAATTCCAAATTCCTTAATTTTCTTATTTTTCCATTTTCCAATAGTCATGATAGTTAGATTGAGAAGGGTACATTCGTGTGGTCCACAATCTGGCTTTACTGGGACATTTTGAATAAAGGCTATACGCAGATATGTTTTTCACTCTAAGAAACCACCCCAAGTGACAGACGGAATGCGAGATGAATATACCTCCGTCAGATCCCTTAATTTTGGCTTTGGAAAAGGAGAGGGAAAAACTGAAAGCTAAGCTGGAGAGATGTTCAGATTGGGATACTGGGGAAAGATGTTAAGCAAAGCAAGAAGGAAAGCAAGGGAGCTCGGGCAGCTCCTGTGTTTGAGCGTGGGATGAGTGCTGGGGAGGCAGAGGTGGAGGGATGTCGGGCGGAGGTGGGGGAGTGGGTTCTTCTCCTATGGGACCGGATCCGTGTGTGCTGTGGGGAGTTTGGACGTTGGAAGTGGGACTGCCCTGGGGGGAGTGCCATGGGGTGGCTCCTGTGGCTGAATTGGAACTAGACAGACGGGGACCTGGGGAATCTACCCCAGCAGATCCACTGGTTAAATTAAAACTAGGGACTAGAGGAAATAAAGTGGAATTTTAGTGGATGCAGGAGCAACTTATTCGGTGTTAAATCAGAGGGAAAAGAATTTGTTACGGATGTGGGAGCTACTGGCCACCAAGAAAAAAAAAAAAAAAAAAAAAGAAAAGACCCCAAAAAAAGGCAAAAAGAGGCATTCTTTCTGAAACCCGTAAAGTACAAATTCGGAAAACAAAGAGGAATGCATGAATTTTTATGCATGCTAAATTCTCCCAACTCTGTATTAGGGTGAGAAGCAACATTGAAAGAAGGCAAAATGGAATGAAGAGTTAAAAACGATCAATTAGTTTTAGATTTGAGTTTCTCTTTAATTCGACAGAGAAGCAAACAGGAGGAGCTTCCTGAAATAGAAGAAATCCTCAAGCAGGTGTATCTGGTAGTATGGGCGTCTGAAGTTCCAGGGAAGGCGAAAAATGCTTTGCCTGTTCAAGTAGAAATAAAAAGGGGGGGCCTGCCCAATTAGAATAAAACAATATCCCCTAAAATTGCAGGGAAAGGGAAGTAAAAATCGTTGATAAATTTTGAAATCTACATTATTAATTGAGTGTGAATTGGAATATAATACTCCTATCTCGCCAGTAAAGAAATAAAGTTGCAGACTGGTTCAAGATCTCAGAGCAATCAACAAATTTGTAGAGGATATTCATCCAGTAATAGCTAATCCGTACACCTTATTGACTAAATTGAACACTAATCAGAAATGCTTTGCCGTCTTGGATTTAAAGGACTCTTTGGCTGCAGCCAGCCGGGAGTGATGTGAGTACCGCTGGGGGCTAAGGGGGCGATGGCTGGGGCAGAGGGATGGGGACACGGCTGGGGCCCTATTGCAGGCAGCCCGCTGCCCCGGCCGAGCACTCTAACGTGGGACTTGTCCTGGCAGCATGGTCACCAAGAAGGAGCTGTGCACAGACCCGCGGGCGGCCTGGGTGCAGGCGCATGTGCAGCACTTCCAGAGCCTGAAGAACTGATCCTTCCCCACTGCCACCCCTGATGCCCCTGGTGCTTCCCCAGACCCAGGTACGCAGGAGAGCACTTGGATGGCAGCCTTCTTCAATGGGAAAGCTTATTCTATTTAACTTATTTAAACAAACTATTTTCTGCTAAAAAGGGGGGGAAACCCCCCAAAATCAATTATATGAAATCCCTGCTTTAAACTGAAAAGAATTTAAACCGTATCAATTTGCTTGTTAATGAACAGCCTGGTGCTTCGGTGCCTGAGTAGAGTGTTTGCATTATCAACCCCTTTGTGTGTCTCTGAAGTCCCTGCTGGAGCCCCGATGCGAGAGACAAGACCCACGGGGACCCCATTGCTCTCCACGCATCCTGGGGTCACTGCTCTCTCTGGAACAGAGCAGCCTCAGCCGCACAGCATCCCCCACGGTGCCTCCCCCTCCCCAGCCTGGGTTCAGCTCCGGTGCCACCCATCGGGTGCCACCAGGTTCTCAAGCGGGTGCCCAGCGCCAGCTCCTATTTGGGAAGCAGCCCGGCATCCCCTGTGATGCCAGGAGGAGGCTGGGGCCGCGGCAGCGCCTCTTGCCGCGCAGCGCTCAGGCACAAGCAGCAAAGCCGCGTCGGTGAGGGTCCAAGTTTTATTAGAGGGAACCTGCCCATGCCTAGGGCAGGGCCTGCGAGGGCAGGTTGGTGTCGGGGTGTCCTGCAGGGATGGCGGCCTCTTCGTCCTCAGGGGAGGTGTCCGGAGCTGGGCCACTGTGCGAGGATCCCTGTGCCGCTGGGTCCAGCGCCTGGGCTGGCTGCAAGGCGGGCGCTGCGAGGGGCAGGGGGATGATGAGCACAGCCAGCCCGTGCCACGCTCCCTCCCTCCAGCCCTGGATCACGGCCCCGAGCCTGTCCCCGCGTCCCAAGTAGCAGTGGTGGCCGCATGGCTCTTGGGACCTTGCGTCCCACCCCCAGCTGCAGCCCTCACCAGTGCCCGTGCCGCTGCAGTCACAGCATTCCCAGGAATGCACCTCTCCTCCCAGGTTGGAGCAGCGCTGGTGGGTCCCGCGGGAGCCACAGGACTGGCAGAGCAGCAGTCGCCAGGGCCTGGGGGGGCAATGGGACACATTGCCACCAAAGGCCCCTGAGATGGATGGGGGGTGCCAGCCTGGTACCTCCATCCCCAGCCAAAGGGGGTGACCTCGGGGACCACCCGCACTCACCCGTTCTCCTCTGCCGCTTCCCGTCCCAGGGGGCACAGGCACCGGCTGCTGTCACAGGAGCTGTGCCGCCGGTAATGGTCGGCAAAGGCTCCATCCTCCTCCCAGGCAGCATCCCTGTGGGAGCAGAGGAGGGCTCAGCCCTGGGGATGTGGGGAGGCAGCAGGGGATCGGCTGGAGCATCCCGGAGGGGAAGGAGGCAGCGGGAGGGCACCCACCTGTCCGGGATTTTGATGCCCAGGCGGAACATCTCTTCTCGGAAGGTGACCGTGTCCTGGCAGAGCGGGCAGCGGAAGTGGTGCAGGGCAGAGCGCAGCGCCTGGCCCTGGGGCAGACACAGCGTCAGCACCAGGGGGTGCTGGGGTCCCGTTCACCCCCCGCAGCTTGGTGCCGGGGTGAGCGCAGGGGTGATGATATCGGGGACCGCGGGGGCTGCCGCCTACCTGAATACAGCGGCGGTGGAACCAGGCGCTGGTGCAGGTGGGACAGACCAGGGTGTCAAAGCACGGCCGCTCCGCCACCGCCTCCTGGCAGATGAGGCACAGGGTCTGGTCCTGCTGCACCGCCCGCACCCGCTGCACCGGCCGGTGCTTCCAGCAGAAGGACCTGCGGACGGAGGTGGTGCTTCAGCGCCAGCTCTCCTCCATCGCGGCCCTGGCTCTGGTACCCCGGGGCGGGGACACTCACTTGAACTCCCCAAAGAACTGGGAGACGCAGCCCCGCTCGCTGCCGCAGGGGTAGTGGAAGGTGCGGGGACAGCGCCGGGCTCTGCAGGTGACCGAGGCGCCCGGCTGGCGGCAGATGCAGCACCTCTGGGGATGACAGGGGTGTCTGTGCGGTTGCTTGCAGCCAGCTGCCAGAGCGTCCCTGCGGGAGTGCTGGCCTGTGCAGTGCTGGACATAGGCAATGGGGACCGTCATGCCCTCAGGCCTCACCTTCCGTGCCACCCTCTTCAGCTCCTCTTGGATGTCAGGGAAGAGGAAGCCATAGAAGCCCTCTTCATCAGCCCCTCTCTGGTTCAGCCTGCTGGCGTGGTACTGCAAGAGGGGAGAAGAGGGGACGTGCCAGGGGCTGCCGGCGGTGCGGGGCCGGGGAGCAGGGGGTGCCAGGACCAGGCACTCACCAGGCAGTTCTCATGGACGCAGAGCCCATCCTGACGGCAAAGCTGCCCCAGCACCTCGGGGTTGCAATCTGCGCGCTGGCAGAACCCGCACACTGCAGGGGGACAGCAGCGTCACCGCCTGCCCTGTGACAAGGTCCCAGTGTAATGCTGGGAGCGGGAATGGGGAGACACCCGACCGCCTTCCTATGCTGCTTGCATCCACAATCCCCTCTGGCAGGGTGCCAGCGGGGTGCTGTGCACTCACGCTCCTCACCGGGCTCATCCCGCTGCCTCTTGCACGGGGGAGGCTCACAGGAGGGCTCGTCCTCCTCCGGCAGCGCTGCCGGACACTGGGCCGTGCGGCGCCGTGATTTGCGCTTCATCGTAGCGAGAGGCTGCAGCCAAGGAGATGCCTGCGCCTGGGGACGTGGCTCTGCTCAAAGACCCTCCTGCTCTGGGGCTGCTGGCGGGGCACCCTTGCCGTGCAGGGTGTTTGTGACGCGGCACCGCACGAGGGTTCCGCACGGGGCATCTGGAACGCGGGGACAGGCGCAGGGCTGTGATCCAGGGATGGATGGAGGCAGGGAGCGTGGCACAGGCTGGCTGGGCTCATCATGACCCCCCTGCCCCTCACAGTGCCTGCCCTGCAGGCAGCCCCGGCGCTAGACCCACCGGCACAGGACCCAGCAGCACAGGGGGATGATCGCTTCCCTGGCCCGGCTGCCGCACTCTTGCTCATACAAGCCAGGATGCCACTGGCCTTCCTGGCCACCTGGGCACAGACCTGGCTCAGCTTTAGCTGCCTTTTGACCACCACCCCAAGTCGTTTCCACCAGCCTCTTTTCCCTGGTGTATGGGGCTGTTGCGACCCGTAGTAAGAGATCATAGTAAGAGATTATTTGTTTGGGTGGCCACTCATTGTCCTTCCAGTTACCAATTTGTAGTTCCCTTTTAGATCGTTTCCTTCTTAGTTCATCTGTTTCTGTGTACAACTGGACTCCCAAACGTTCTCCTTGGCTCATAGCTGGTAAAAAAGAAACTCGGTCTCATTGTTCCTAATACACGTGATCCTGTCCAATTTTTAGGTAAAAATGCAAAGGCTGCTTTACCACAGATCCAATAATGCCCGTCTGGAGTGGGCCAACCGTTTGGTATATTAGTTCCATTAGTCCAGTTAGGGAATTGGTGATTCATTTCTATAGGATCTCCCCATTTTTCCCAGCCTTTCTTTGTTCTCTTCCATAGATCACCTCCTTCACAAAGCAAATTTCCTACTGGTTTGCCGTCACTTTCTGAATTTTGCCAACACCTTTTCCAATTACATTTGTTTGTAAGATCCATTGCTGCCTTCTGTTATTTCCTTCTTGATTTCTCCAGATCACAGGATCGCTTATGTTACTCTCCATCGCTTCCCAGGGCCATCTCTCTCCCTGGTTAGTTCCCCCACAAACATAGCAGTTGCTTACATTCAATGCTTTAGCTATATTTTACAAAGAGATTGTTAGCAACAGTGGGAATTTCATATTGGACTCCTGTTTCCGTTTCATGATAAAATGAGTTGAATAATAAATGATGTTGTATTGATTCCTTAACACTTTCCGTAATTTGAATTTGGACTTTAGCTCCTGGACCCTTTCCTGTAGCCCATATTTTAATTCCAAATTCCTTAATTTTCTTATTTTTCCATTTTCCAATAGTCATGATAGTTAGATTGAGAAGGGTACATTCGTGTGGTCCACAATCTGGCTTTACTGGGACATTTTGAATAAAGGCTATACGCAGATATGTTTTTCACTCTAAGAAACCACCCCAAGTGACAGACGGAATGCGAGATGAATATACCTCCGTCAGATCCCTTAATTTTGGCTTTGGAAAAGGAGAGGGAAAAACTGAAAGCTAAGCTGGAGAGATGTTCAGATTGGGATACTGGGGAAAGATGTTAAGCAAAGCAAGAAGGAAAGCAAGGGAGCTCGGGCAGCTCCTGTGTTTGAGCGTGGGATGAGTGCTGGGGAGGCAGAGGTGGAGGGATGTCGGGCGGAGGTGGGGGAGTGGGTTCTTCTCCTATGGGACCGGATCCGTGTGTGCTGTGGGGAGTTTGGACGTTGGAAGTGGGACTGCCCTGGGGGGAGTGCCATGGGGTGGCTCCTGTGGCTGAATTGGAACTAGACAGACGGGGACCTGGGGAATCTACCCCAGCAGATCCACTGGTTAAATTAAAACTAGGGACTAGAGGAAATAAAGTGGAATTTTAGTGGATGCAGGAGCAACTTATTCGGTGTTAAATCAGAGGGAAAAGAATTTGTTACGGATGTGGGAGCTACTGGCCACCAAGAAAAAAAAAAAAAAAAAAAAAAGGAAAAGACCCCAAAAAAAGGCAAAAAGAGGCATTCTTTCTGAAACCCGTAAAGTACAAATTCGGAAAACAAAGAGGAATGCATGAATTTTTATGCATGCTAAATTCTCCCAACTCTGTATTAGGGTGAGAAGCAACATTGAAAGAAGGCAAAATGGAATGAAGAGTTAAAAACGATCAATTAGTTTTAGTTTTGAGTTTCTCTTTAATTCGACAGAGAAGCAAACAGGAGGAGCTTCCTGAAATAGAAGAAATCCTCAAGCAGGTGTATCTGGTAGTATGGGCGTCTGAAGTTCCAGGGAAGGCGAAAAATGCTTTGCCTGTTCAAGTAGAAATAAAAAGGGGGGGCCTGCCCAATTAGAATAAAACAATATCCCCTAAAATTGCAGGGAAAGGGAAGTAAAAATCGTTGATAAATTTTGAAATCTACATTATTAATTGAGTGTGAATTGGAATATAATACTCCTATCTCGCCAGTAAAGAAATAAAGTTGCAGACTGGTTCAAGATCTCAGAGCAATCAACAAATTTGTAGAGGATATTCATCCAGTAATAGCTAATCCGTACACCTTATTGACTAAATTGAACACTAATCAGAAATGCTTTGCCGTCTTGGATTTAAAGGACTCTTTGGCTGCAGCCAGCCGGGAGTGATGTGAGTACCGCTGGGGGCTAAGGGGGCGATGGCTGGGGCAGAGGGATGGGGACACGGCTGGGGCCCTATTGCAGGCAGCCCGCTGCCCCGGCCGAGCACTCTAACGTGGGACTTGTCCTGGCAGCATGGTCACCAAGAAGGAGCTGTGCACAGACCCGCGGGCGGCCTGGGTGCAGGCGCATGTGCAGCACTTCCAGAGCCTGAAGAACTGATCCTTCCCCACTGCCACCCCTGATGCCCCTGGTGCTTCCCCAGACCCAGGTACGCAGGAGAGCACTTGGATGGCAGCCTTCTTCAATGGGAAAGCTTATTCTATTTAACTTATTTAAACAAACTATTTTCTGCTAAAAAGGGGGGGAAACCCCCCAAAATCAATTATATGAAATCCCTGCTTTAAACTGAAAAGAATTTAAACCGTATCAATTTGCTTGTTAATGAACAGCCTGGTGCTTCGGTGCCTGAGTAGAGTGTTTGCATTATCAACCCCTTTGTGTGTCTCTGAAGTCCCTGCTGGAGCCCCGATGCGAGAGACAAGACCCACGGGGACCCCATTGCTCTCCACGCATCCTGGGGTCACTGCTCTCTCTGGAACAGAGCAGCCTCAGCCGCACAGCATCCCCCACGGTGCCTCCCCCTCCCCAGCCTGGGTTCAGCTCCGGTGCCACCCATCGGGTGCCACCAGGTTCTCAAGCGGGTGCCCAGCGCCAGCTCCTATTTGGGAAGCAGCCCGGCATCCCCTGTGATGCCAGGAGGAGGCTGGGGCCGCGGCAGCGCCTCTTGCCGCGCAGCGCTCAGGCACAAGCAGCAAAGCCGCGTCGGTGAGGGTCCAAGTTTTATTAGAGGGAACCTGCCCATGCCTAGGGCAGGGCCTGCGAGGGCAGGTTGGTGTCGGGGTGTCCTGCAGGGATGGCGGCCTCTTCGTCCTCAGGGGAGGTGTCCGGAGCTGGGCCACTGTGCGAGGATCCCTGTGCCGCTGGGTCCAGCGCCTGGGCTGGCTGCAAGGCGGGCGCTGCGAGGGGCAGGGGGATGATGAGCACAGCCAGCCCGTGCCACGCTCCCTCCCTCCAGCCCTGGATCACGGCCCCGAGCCTGTCCCCGCGTCCCAAGTAGCAGTGGTGGCCGCATGGCTCTTGGGACCTTGCGTCCCACCCCCAGCTGCAGCCCTCACCAGTGCCCGTGCCGCTGCAGTCACAGCATTCCCAGGAATGCACCTCTCCTCCCAGGTTGGAGCAGCGCTGGTGGGTCCCGCGGGAGCCACAGGACTGGCAGAGCAGCAGTCGCCAGGGCCTGGGGGGGCAATGGGACACATTGCCACCAAAGGCCCCTGAGATGGATGGGGGGTGCCAGCCTGGTACCTCCATCCCCAGCCAAAGGGGGTGACCTCGGGGACCACCCGCACTCACCCGTTCTCCTCTGCCGCTTCCCGTCCCAGGGGGCACAGGCACCGGCTGCTGTCACAGGAGCTGTGCCGCCGGTAATGGTCGGCAAAGGCTCCATCCTCCTCCCAGGCAGCATCCCTGTGGGAGCAGAGGAGGGCTCAGCCCTGGGGATGTGGGGAGGCAGCAGGGGATCGGCTGGAGCATCCCGGAGGGGAAGGAGGCAGCGGGAGGGCACCCACCTGTCCGGGATTTTGATGCCCAGGCGGAACATCTCTTCTCGGAAGGTGACCGTGTCCTGGCAGAGCGGGCAGCGGAAGTGGTGCAGGGCAGAGCGCAGCGCCTGGCCCTGGGGCAGACACAGCGTCAGCACCAGGGGGTGCTGGGGTCCCGTTCACCCCCCGCAGCTTGGTGCCGGGGTGAGCGCAGGGGTGATGATATCGGGGACCGCGGGGGCTGCCGCCTACCTGAATACAGCGGCGGTGGAACCAGGCGCTGGTGCAGGTGGGACAGACCAGGGTGTCAAAGCACGGCCGCTCCGCCACCGCCTCCTGGCAGATGAGGCACAGGGTCTGGTCCTGCTGCACCGCCCGCACCCGCTGCACCGGCCGGTGCTTCCAGCAGAAGGACCTGCGGACGGAGGTGGTGCTTCAGCGCCAGCTCTCCTCCATCGCGGCCCTGGCTCTGGTACCCCGGGGCGGGGACACTCACTTGAACTCCCCAAAGAACTGGGAGACGCAGCCCCGCTCGCTGCCGCAGGGGTAGTGGAAGGTGCGGGGACAGCGCCGGGCTCTGCAGGTGACCGAGGCGCCCGGCTGGCGGCAGATGCAGCACCTCTGGGGATGACAGGGGTGTCTGTGCGGTTGCTTGCAGCCAGCTGCCAGAGCGTCCCTGCGGGAGTGCTGGCCTGTGCAGTGCTGGACATAGGCAATGGGGACCGTCATGCCCTCAGGCCTCACCTTCCGTGCCACCCTCTTCAGCTCCTCTTGGATGTCAGGGAAGAGGAAGCCATAGAAGCCCTCTTCATCAGCCCCTCTCTGGTTCAGCCTGCTGGCGTGGTACTGCAAGAGGGGAGAAGAGGGGACGTGCCAGGGGCTGCCGGCGGTGCGGGGCCGGGGAGCAGGGGGTGCCAGGACCAGGCACTCACCAGGCAGTTCTCATGGACGCAGAGCCCATCCTGACGGCAAAGCTGCCCCAGCACCTCGGGGTTGCAATCTGCGCGCTGGCAGAACCCGCACACTGCAGGGGGACAGCAGCGTCACCGCCTGCCCTGTGACAAGGTCCCAGTGTAATGCTGGGAGCGGGAATGGGGAGACACCCGACCGCCTTCCTATGCTGCTTGCATCCACAATCCCCTCTGGCAGGGTGCCAGCGGGGTGCTGTGCACTCACGCTCCTCACCGGGCTCATCCCGCTGCCTCTTGCACGGGGGAGGCTCACAGGAGGGCTCGTCCTCCTCCGGCAGCGCTGCCGGACACTGGGCCGTGCGGCGCCGTGATTTGCGCTTCATCGTAGCGAGAGGCTGCAGCCAAGGAGATGCCTGCGCCTGGGGACGTGGCTCTGCTCAAAGACCCTCCTGCTCTGGGGCTGCTGGCGGGGCACCCTTGCCGTGCAGGGTGTTTGTGACGCGGCACCGCACGAGGGTTCCGCACGGGGCATCTGGAACGCGGGGACAGGCGCAGGGCTGTGATCCAGGGATGGATGGAGGCAGGGAGCGTGGCACAGGCTGGCTGGGCTCATCATGACCCCCCTGCCCCTCACAGTGCCTGCCCTGCAGGCAGCCCCGGCGCTAGACCCACCGGCACAGGACCCAGCAGCACAGGGGGATGATCGCTTCCCTGGCCCGGCTGCCGCACTCTTGCTCATACAAGCCAGGATGCCACTGGCCTTCCTGGCCACCTGGGCACAGACCTGGCTCAGCTTTAGCTGCCTTTTGACCACCACCCCAAGTCGTTTCCACCAGCCTCTTTTCCCTGGTGTATGGGGCTGTTGCGACCCGTAGTAAGAGATCATAGTAAGAGATTATTTGTTTGGGTGGCCACTCATTGTCCTTCCAGTTACCAATTTGTAGTTCCCTTTTAGATCGTTTCCTTCTTAGTTCATCTGTTTCTGTGTACAACTGGACTCCCAAACGTTCTCCTTGGCTCATAGCTGGTAAAAAAGAAACTCGGTCTCATTGTTCCTAATACACGTGATCCTGTCCAATTTTTAGGTAAAAATGCAAAGGCTGCTTTACCACAGATCCAATAATGCCCGTCTGGAGTGGGCCAACCGTTTGGTATATTAGTTCCATTAGTCCAGTTAGGGAATTGGTGATTCATTTCTATAGGATCTCCCCATTTTTCCCAGCCTTTCTTTGTTCTCTTCCATAGATCACCTCCTTCACAAAGCAAATTTCCTACTGGTTTGCCGTCACTTTCTGAATTTTGCCAACACCTTTTCCAATTACATTTGTTTGTAAGATCCATTGCTGCCTTCTGTTATTTCCTTCTTGATTTCTCCAGATCACAGGATCGCTTATGTTACTCTCCATCGCTTCCCAGGGCCATCTCTCTCCCTGGTTAGTTCCCCCACAAACATAGCAGTTGCTTACATTCAATGCTTTAGCTATATTTTACAAAGAGATTGTTAGCAACAGTGGGAATTTCATATTGGACTCCTGTTTCCGTTTCATGATAAAATGAGTTGAATAATAAATGATGTTGTATTGATTCCTTAACACTTTCCGTAATTTGAATTTGGACTTTAGCTCCTGGACCCTTTCCTGTAGCCCATATTTTAATTCCAAATTCCTTAATTTTCTTATTTTTCCATTTTCCAATAGTCATGATAGTTAGATTGAGAAGGGTACATTCGTGTGGTCCACAATCTGGCTTTACTGGGACATTTTGAATAAAGGCTATACGCAGATATGTTTTTCACTCTAAGAAACCACCCCAAGTGACAGACGGAATGCGAGATGAATATACCTCCGTCAGATCCCTTAATTTTGGCTTTGGAAAAGGAGAGGGAAAAACTGAAAGCTAAGCTGGAGAGATGTTCAGATTGGGATACTGGGGAAAGATGTTAAGCAAAGCAAGAAGGAAAGCAAGGGAGCTCGGGCAGCTCCTGTGTTTGAGCGTGGGATGAGTGCTGGGGAGGCAGAGGTGGAGGGATGTCGGGCGGAGGTGGGGGAGTGGGTTCTTCTCCTATGGGACCGGATCCGTGTGTGCTGTGGGGAGTTTGGACGTTGGAAGTGGGACTGCCCTGGGGGGAGTGCCATGGGGTGGCTCCTGTGGCTGAATTGGAACTAGACAGACGGGGACCTGGGGAATCTACCCCAGCAGATCCACTGGTTAAATTAAAACTAGGGACTAGAGGAAATAAAGTGGAATTTTAGTGGATGCAGGAGCAACTTATTCGGTGTTAAATCAGAGGGAAAAGAATTTGTTACGGATGTGGGAGCTACTGGCCACCAAGAAAAAAAAAAAAAAAAAAAAAAGGAAAAGACCCCAAAAAAAGGCAAAAAGAGGCATTCTTTCTGAAACCCGTAAAGTACAAATTCGGAAAACAAAGAGGAATGCATGAATTTTTATGCATGCTAAATTCTCCCAACTCTGTATTAGGGTGAGAAGCAACATTGAAAGAAGGCAAAATGGAATGAAGAGTTAAAAACGATCAATTAGTTTTAGATTTGAGTTTCTCTTTAATTCGACAGAGAAGCAAACAGGAGGAGCTTCCTGAAATAGAAGAAATCCTCAAGCAGGTGTATCTGGTAGTATGGGCGTCTGAAGTTCCAGGGAAGGCGAAAAATGCTTTGCCTGTTCAAGTAGAAATAAAAAGGGGGGGCCTGCCCAATTAGAATAAAACAATATCCCCTAAAATTGCAGGGAAAGGGAAGTAAAAATCGTTGATAAATTTTGAAATCTACATTATTAATTGAGTGTGAATTGGAATATAATACTCCTATCTCGCCAGTAAAGAAATAAAGTTGCAGACTGGTTCAAGATCTCAGAGCAATCAACAAATTTGTAGAGGATATTCATCCAGTAATAGCTAATCCGTACACCTTATTGACTAAATTGAACACTAATCAGAAATGCTTTGCCGTCTTGGATTTAAAGGACTCTTTGGCTGCAGCCAGCCGGGAGTGATGTGAGTACCGCTGGGGGCTAAGGGGGCGATGGCTGGGGCAGAGGGATGGGGACACGGCTGGGGCCCTATTGCAGGCAGCCCGCTGCCCCGGCCGAGCACTCTAACGTGGGACTTGTCCTGGCAGCATGGTCACCAAGAAGGAGCTGTGCACAGACCCGCGGGCGGCCTGGGTGCAGGCGCATGTGCAGCACTTCCAGAGCCTGAAGAACTGATCCTTCCCCACTGCCACCCCTGATGCCCCTGGTGCTTCCCCAGACCCAGGTACGCAGGAGAGCACTTGGATGGCAGCCTTCTTCAATGGGAAAGCTTATTCTATTTAACTTATTTAAACAAACTATTTTCTGCTAAAAAGGGGGGGAAACCCCCCAAAATCAATTATATGAAATCCCTGCTTTAAACTGAAAAGAATTTAAACCGTATCAATTTGCTTGTTAATGAACAGCCTGGTGCTTCGGTGCCTGAGTAGAGTGTTTGCATTATCAACCCCTTTGTGTGTCTCTGAAGTCCCTGCTGGAGCCCCGATGCGAGAGACAAGACCCACGGGGACCCCATTGCTCTCCACGCATCCTGGGGTCACTGCTCTCTCTGGAACAGAGCAGCCTCAGCCCCACAGCATCCCCCACGGTGCCTCCCCCTCCCCAGCCTGGGTTCAGCTGCGGTGCCACCCATCGGGTGCCACCAGGTTCTCAAGCGGGTGCCCAGCGCCAGCTCCTCTTTGGGAAGCAGCCCGGCATCCCCTGTGATGCCAGGAGGAGGCTGGGGCCGCGGCAGCGCCTCTTGCCGCGCAGCGCTCAGGCACAAGCAGCAAAGCCGCGTCGGTGAGGGTCCAAGTTTTATTAGAGGGAACCTGCCCATGCCTAGGGCAGGGCCTGCGAGGGCAGGTTGGTGTCGGGGTGTCCTGCAGGGATGCCGGCCTCTTCGTCCTCAGGGGAGGTGTCCGGAGCTGGGCCACTGTGCGAGGATCCCTGTGCCGCTGGGTCCAGCGCCTGGGCTGGCTGCAAGGCGGGCGCTGCGAGGGGCAGGGGGATGATGAGCACAGCCAGCCCGTGCCACGCTCCCTCCCTCCAGCCCTGGATCACGGCCCCGAGCCTGTCCCCGCGTCCCAAGTAGCAGTGGTGGCCGCATGGCTCTTGGGACCTTGCGTCCCACCCCCAGCTGCAGCCCTCACCAGTGCCCGTGCCGCTGCAGTCACAGCATTCCCAGGAATGCACCTCTCCTCCCAGGTTGGAGCAGCGCTGGTGGGTCCCGCGGGAGCCACAGGACTGGCAGAGCAGCAGTCGCCAGGGCCTGGGGGGGCAATGGGACACATTGCCACCAAAGGCCCCTGAGATGGATGGGGGGTGCCAGCCTGGTACCTCCATCCCCAGCCAAAGGGGGTGACCTCGGGGACCACCCGCACTCACCCGTTCTCCTCTGCCGCTTCCCGTCCCAGGGGGCACAGGCACCGGCTGCTGTCACAGGAGCTGTGCCGCCGGTAATGGTCGGCAAAGGCTCCATCCTCCTCCCAGGCAGCATCCCTGTGGGAGCAGAGGAGGGCTCAGCCCTGGGGATGTGGGGAGGCAGCAGGGGATCGGCTGGAGCATCCCGGAGGGGAAGGAGGCAGCGGGAGGGCACCCACCTGTCCGGGATTTTGATGCCCAGGCGGAACATCTCTTCTCGGAAGGTGACCGTGTCCTGGCAGAGCGGGCAGCGGAAGTGGTGCAGGGCAGAGCGCAGCGCCTGGCCCTGGGGCAGACACAGCGTCAGCACCAGGGGGTGCTGGGGTCCCGTTCACCCCCCGCAGC
This sequence comes from Lathamus discolor, assembly GCF_037157495.1. Classification (NCBI taxonomy): domain Eukaryota; kingdom Metazoa; phylum Chordata; class Aves; order Psittaciformes; family Psittacidae; genus Lathamus; species Lathamus discolor. The sequence continues at coordinate 1,051,348 of NC_088897.1, read as the reverse complement.
TTGGTGCCGGGGTGAGCGCAGGGGTGATGATGTCGGGGACCGCGGGGGCTGCCGCCTACCTGAATACAGCGGCGGTGGAACCAGGCGCTGGTGCAGGTGGGACAGACCAGGGTGTCAAAGCACGGCCGCTCCGCCACCGCCTCCTGGCAGATGAGGCACAGGGTCTGGTCCTGCTGCACCGCCCGCACCCGCTGCACCGGCCGGTGCTTCCAGCAGAAGGACCTGCGGACGGAGGTGATGCTTCAGCGCCAGCTCTCCTCCATCGCGGCCCTGGCTCTGGTACCCCGGGGCGGGGACACTCACTTGAACTCCCCAAAGAACTGGGAGACGCAGCCCCGCTCGCTGCCGCAGGGGTAGTGGAAGGTGCGGGGACAGCGCCGGGCTCTGCAGGTGACCGAGGCGCCCGGCTGGCGGCAGATGCAGCACCTCTGGGGATGACAGGGGTGTCTGTGCGGTTGCTTGCAGCCAGCTGCCAGAGCGTCCCTGCGGGAGTGCTGGCCTGTGCAGTGCTGGACATAGGCAATGGGGACCGTCATGCCCTCAGGCCTCACCTTCCGTGCCACCCTCTTCAGCTCCTCTTGGATGTCAGGGAAGAGGAAGCCATAGAAGCCCTCTTCATCAGCCCCTCTCTGGTTCAGCCTGCTGGCGTGGTACTGCAAGAGGGGAGAAGAGGGGACGTGCCAGGGGCTGCCGGCGGTGCGGGGCCGGGGAGCAGGGGGTGCCAGGACCAGGCACTCACCAGGCAGTTCTCATGGACGTAGAGCCCATCCTGACGGCAAAGCTGCCCCAGCACCTCGGGGTTGCAATCTGCGCGCTGGCAGAACCCGCACACTGCAGGGGGACAGCAGCGTCACCGCCTGCCCTGTGACAAGGTCCCAGTGTAATGCTGGGAGCGGGAATGGGGAGACACCCGACCGCCTTCCTATGCTGCTTGCATCCACAATCCCCTCTGGCAGGGTGCCAGCGGGGTGCTGTGCACTCACGCTCCTCACCGGGCTCATCCCGCTGCCTCTTGCACGGGGGAGGCTCACAGGAGGGCTCGTCCTCCTCCGGCAGCGCTGCCGGACACTGGGCCGTGCGGCGCCGTGATTTGCGCTTCATCGTAGCGAGAGGCTGCAGCCAAGGAGATGCCTGCGCCTGGGGACGTGGCTCTGCTCAAAGACCCTCCTGCTCTGGGGCTGCTGGCGGGGCACCCTTGCCGTGCAGGGTGTTTGTGACGCGGCACCGCACGAGGGTTCCGCACGGGGCATCTGGAACGCGGGGACAGGCGCAGGGCTGTGATCCAGGGATGGATGGAGGCAGGGAGCGTGGCACAGGCTGGCTGGGCTCATCATGACCCCCCTGCCCCTCACAGTGCCTGCCCTGCAGGCAGCCCCGGCGCTAGACCCACCGGCACAGGACCCAGCAGCACAGGGGGATGATCGCTTCCCTGGCCCGGCTGCCGCACTCTTGCTCATACAAGCCAGGATGCCACTGGCCTTCCTGGCCACCTGGGCACAGACCTGGCTCAGCTTTAGCTGCCTTTTGACCACCACCCCAAGTCGTTTCCACCAGCCTCTTTTCCCTGGTGTATGGGGCTGTTGCGACCCGTAGTAAGAGATCATAGTAAGAGATTATTTGTTTGGGTGGCCACTCATTGTCCTTCCAGTTACCAATTTGTAGTTCCCTTTTAGATCGTTTCCTTCTTAGTTCATCTGTTTCTGTGTACAACTGGACTCCCAAACGTTCTCCTTGGCTCATAGCTGGTAAAAAAGAAACTCGGTCTCATTGTTCCTAATACACGTGATCCTGTCCAATTTTTAGGTAAAAATGCAAAGGCTGCTTTACCACAGATCCAATAATGCCCGTCTGGAGTGGGCCAACCGTTTGGTATATTAGTTCCATTAGTCCAGTTAGGGAATTGGTGATTCATTTCTATAGGATCTCCCCATTTTTCCCAGCCTTTCTTTGTTCTCTTCCATAGATCACCTCCTTCACAAAGCAAATTTCCTACTGGTTTGCCGTCACTTTCTGAATTTTGCCAACACCTTTTCCAATTACATTTGTTTGTAAGATCCATTGCTGCCTTCTGTTATTTCCTTCTTGATTTCTCCAGATCACAGGATCGCTTATGTTACTCTCCATCGCTTCCCAGGGCCATCTCTCTCCCTGGTTAGTTCCCCCACAAACATAGCAGTTGCTTACATTCAATGCTTTAGCTATATTTTACAAAGAGATTGTTAGCAACAGTGGGAATTTCATATTGGACTCCTGTTTCCGTTTCATGATAAAATGAGTTGAATAATAAATGATGTTGTATTGATTCCTTAACACTTTCCGTAATTTGAATTTGGACTTTAGCTCCTGGACCCTTTCCTGTAGCCCATATTTTAATTCCAAATTCCTTAATTTTCTTATTTTTCCATTTTCCAATAGTCATGATAGTTAGATTGAGAAGGGTACATTCGTGTGGTCCACAATCTGGCTTTACTGGGACATTTTGAATAAAGGCTATACGCAGATATGTTTTTCACTCTAAGAAACCACCCCAAGTGACAGACGGAATGCGAGATGAATATACCTCCGTCAGATCCCTTAATTTTGGCTTTGGAAAAGGAGAGGGAAAAACTGAAAGCTAAGCTGGAGAGATGTTCAGATTGGGATACTGGGGAAAGATGTTAAGCAAAGCAAGAAGGAAAGCAAGGGAGCTCGGGCAGCTCCTGTGTTTGAGCGTGGGATGAGTGCTGGGGAGGCAGAGGTGGAGGGATGTCGGGCGGAGGTGGGGGAGTGGGTTCTTCTCCTATGGGACCGGATCCGTGTGTGCTGTGGGGAGTTTGGACGTTGGAAGTGGGACTGCCCTGGGGGGAGTGCCATGGGGTGGCTCCTGTGGCTGAATTGGAACTAGACAGACGGGGACCTGGGGAATCTACCCCAGCAGATCCACTGGTTAAATTAAAACTAGGGACTAGAGGAAATAAAGTGGAATTTTAGTGGATGCAGGAGCAACTTATTCGGTGTTAAATCAGAGGGAAAAGAATTTGTTACGGATGTGGGAGCTACTGGCCACCAAGAAAAAAAAAAAAAAAAAAAAAAGGAAAAGACCCCAAAAAAAGGCAAAAAGAGGCATTCTTTCTGAAACCCGTAAAGTACAAATTCGGAAAACAAAGAGGAATGCATGAATTTTTATGCATGCTAAATTCTCCCAACTCTGTATTAGGGTGAGAAGCAACATTGAAAGAAGGCAAAATGGAATGAAGAGTTAAAAACGATCAATTAGTTTTAGATTTGAGTTTCTCTTTAATTCGACAGAGAAGCAAACAGGAGGAGCTTCCTGAAATAGAAGAAATCCTCAAGCAGGTGTATCTGGTAGTATGGGCGTCTGAAGTTCCAGGGAAGGCGAAAAATGCTTTGCCTGTTCAAGTAGAAATAAAAAGGGGGGGCCTGCCCAATTAGAATAAAACAATATCCCCTAAAATTGCAGGGAAAGGGAAGTAAAAATCGTTGATAAATTTTGAAATCTACATTATTAATTGAGTGTGAATTGGAATATAATACTCCTATCTCGCCAGTAAAGAAATAAAGTTGCAGACTGGTTCAAGATCTCAGAGCAATCAACAAATTTGTAGAGGATATTCATCCAGTAATAGCTAATCCGTACACCTTATTGACTAAATTGAACACTAATCAGAAATGCTTTGCCGTCTTGGATTTAAAGGACTCTTTGGCTGCAGCCAGCCGGGAGTGATGTGAGTACCGCTGGGGGCTAAGGGGGCGATGGCTGGGGCAGAGGGATGGGGACACGGCTGGGGCCCTATTGCAGGCAGCCCGCTGCCCCGGCCGAGCACTCTAACGTGGGACTTGTCCTGGCAGCATGGTCACCAAGAAGGAGCTGTGCACAGACCCGCGGGCGGCCTGGGTGCAGGCGCATGTGCAGCACTTCCAGAGCCTGAAGAACTGATCCTTCCCCACTGCCACCCCTGATGCCCCTGGTGCTTCCCCAGACCCAGGTACGCAGGAGAGCACTTGGATGGCAGCCTTCTTCAATGGGAAAGCTTATTCTATTTAACTTATTTAAACAAACTATTTTCTGCTAAAAAGGGGGGGAAACCCCCCCAAAATCAATTATATGAAATCCCTGCTTTAAACTGAAAAGAATTTAAACCGTATCAATTTGCTTGTTAATGAACAGCCTGGTGCTTCGGTGCCTGAGTAGAGTGTTTGCATTATCAACCCCTTTGTGTGTCTCTGAAGTCCCTGCTGGAGCCCCGATGCGAGAGACAAGACCCACGGGGACCCCATTGCTCTCCACGCATCCTGGGGTCACTGCTCTCTCTGGAACAGAGCAGCCTCAGCCCCACAGCATCCCCCACGGTGCCTCCCCCTCCCCAGCCTGGGTTCAGCTGCGGTGCCACCCATCGGGTGCCACCAGGTTCTCAAGCGGGTGCCCAGCGCCAGCTCCTCTTTGGGAAGCAGCCCGGCATCCCCTGTGATGCCAGGAGGAGGCTGGGGCCGCGGCAGCGCCTCTTGCCGCGCAGCGCTCAGGCACAAGCAGCAAAGCCGCGTCGGTGAGGGTCCAAGTTTTATTAGAGGGAACCTGCCCATGCCTAGGGCAGGGCCTGCGAGGGCAGGTTGGTGTCGGGGTGTCCTGCAGGGATGCCGGCCTCTTCGTCCTCAGGGGAGGTGTCCGGAGCTGGGCCACTGTGCGAGGATCCCTGTGCCGCTGGGTCCAGCGCCTGGGCTGGCTGCAAGGCGGGCGCTGCGAGGGGCAGGGGGATGATGAGCACAGCCAGCCCGTGCCACGCTCCCTCCCTCCAGCCCTGGATCACGGCCCCGAGCCTGTCCCCGCGTCCCAAGTAGCAGTGGTGGCCGCATGGCTCTTGGGACCTTGCGTCCCACCCCCAGCTGCAGCCCTCACCAGTGCCCGTGCCGCTGCAGTCACAGCATTCCCAGGAATGCACCTCTCCTCCCAGGTTGGAGCAGCGCTGGTGGGTCCCGCGGGAGCCACAGGACTGGCAGAGCAGCAGTCGCCAGGGCCTGGGGGGGCAATGGGACACATTGCCACCAAAGGCCCCTGAGATGGATGGGGGGTGCCAGCCTGGTACCTCCATCCCCAGCCAAAGGGGGTGACCTCGGGGACCACCCGCACTCACCCGTTCTCCTCTGCCGCTTCCCGTCCCAGGGGGCACAGGCACCGGCTGCTGTCACAGGAGCTGTGCCGCCGGTAATGGTCGGCAAAGGCTCCATCCTCCTCCCAGGCAGCATCCCTGTGGGAGCAGAGGAGGGCTCAGCCCTGGGGATGTGGGGAGGCAGCAGGGGATCGGCTGGAGCATCCCGGAGGGGAAGGAGGCAGCGGGAGGGCACCCACCTGTCCGGGATTTTGATGCCCAGGCGGAACATCTCTTCTCGGAAGGTGACCGTGTCCTGGCAGAGCGGGCAGCGGAAGTGGTGCAGGGCAGAGCGCAGCGCCTGGCCCTGGGGCAGACACAGCGTCAGCACCAGGGGGTGCTGGGGTCCCGTTCACCCCCCGCAGCTTGGTGCCGGGGTGAGCGCAGGGGTGATGATGTCGGGGACCGCGGGGGCTGCCGCCTACCTGAATACAGCGGCGGTGGAACCAGGCGCTGGTGCAGGTGGGACAGACCAGGGTGTCAAAGCACGGCCGCTCCGCCACCGCCTCCTGGCAGATGAGGCACAGGGTCTGGTCCTGCTGCACCGCCCGCACCCGCTGCACCGGCCGGTGCTTCCAGCAGAAGGACCTGCGGACGGAGGTGATGCTTCAGCGCCAGCTCTCCTCCATCGCGGCCCTGGCTCTGGTACCCCGGGGCGGGGACACTCACTTGAACTCCCCAAAGAACTGGGAGACGCAGCCCCGCTCGCTGCCGCAGGGGTAGTGGAAGGTGCGGGGACAGCGCCGGGCTCTGCAGGTGACCGAGGCGCCCGGCTGGCGGCAGATGCAGCACCTCTGGGGATGACAGGGGTGTCTGTGCGGTTGCTTGCAGCCAGCTGCCAGAGCGTCCCTGCGGGAGTGCTGGCCTGTGCAGTGCTGGACATAGGCAATGGGGACCGTCATGCCCTCAGGCCTCACCTTCCGTGCCACCCTCTTCAGCTCCTCTTGGATGTCAGGGAAGAGGAAGCCATAGAAGCCCTCTTCATCAGCCCCTCTCTGGTTCAGCCTGCTGGCGTGGTACTGCAAGAGGGGAGAAGAGGGGACGTGCCAGGGGCTGCCGGCGGTGCGGGGCCGGGGAGCAGGGGGTGCCAGGACCAGGCACTCACCAGGCAGTTCTCATGGACGTAGAGCCCATCCTGACGGCAAAGCTGCCCCAGCACCTCGGGGTTGCAATCTGCGCGCTGGCAGAACCCGCACACTGCAGGGGGACAGCAGCGTCACCGCCTGCCCTGTGACAAGGTCCCAGTGTAATGCTGGGAGCGGGAATGGGGAGACACCCGACCGCCTTCCTATGCTGCTTGCATCCACAATCCCCTCTGGCAGGGTGCCAGCGGGGTGCTGTGCACTCACGCTCCTCACCGGGCTCATCCCGCTGCCTCTTGCACGGGGGAGGCTCACAGGAGGGCTCGTCCTCCTCCGGCAGCGCTGCCGGACACTGGGCCGTGCGGCGCCGTGATTTGCGCTTCATCGTAGCGAGAGGCTGCAGCCAAGGAGATGCCTGCGCCTGGGGACGTGGCTCTGCTCAAAGACCCTCCTGCTCTGGGGCTGCTGGCGGGGCACCCTTGCCGTGCAGGGTGTTTGTGACGCGGCACCGCACGAGGGTTCCGCACGGGGCATCTGGAACGCGGGGACAGGCGCAGGGCTGTGATCCAGGGATGGATGGAGGCAGGGAGCGTGGCACAGGCTGGCTGGGCTCATCATGACCCCCCTGCCCCTCACAGTGCCTGCCCTGCAGGCAGCCCCGGCGCTAGACCCACCGGCACAGGACCCAGCAGCACAGGGGGATGATCGCTTCCCTGGCCCGGCTGCCGCACTCTTGCTCATACAAGCCAGGATGCCACTGGCCTTCCTGGCCACCTGGGCACAGACCTGGCTCAGCTTTAGCTGCCTTTTGACCACCACCCCAAGTCGTTTCCACCAGCCTCTTTTCCCTGGTGTATGGGGCTGTTGCGACCCGTAGTAAGAGATCATAGTAAGAGATTATTTGTTTGGGTGGCCACTCATTGTCCTTCCAGTTACCAATTTGTAGTTCCCTTTTAGATCGTTTCCTTCTTAGTTCATCTGTTTCTGTGTACAACTGGACTCCCAAACGTTCTCCTTGGCTCATAGCTGGTAAAAAAGAAACTCGGTCTCATTGTTCCTAATACACGTGATCCTGTCCAATTTTTAGGTAAAAATGCAAAGGCTGCTTTACCACAGATCCAATAATGCCCGTCTGGAGTGGGCCAACCGTTTGGTATATTAGTTCCATTAGTCCAGTTAGGGAATTGGTGATTCATTTCTATAGGATCTCCCCATTTTTCCCAGCCTTTCTTTGTTCTCTTCCATAGATCACCTCCTTCACAAAGCAAATTTCCTACTGGTTTGCCGTCACTTTCTGAATTTTGCCAACACCTTTTCCAATTACATTTGTTTGTAAGATCCATTGCTGCCTTCTGTTATTTCCTTCTTGATTTCTCCAGATCACAGGATCGCTTATGTTACTCTCCATCGCTTCCCAGGGCCATCTCTCTCCCTGGTTAGTTCCCCCACAAACATAGCAGTTGCTTACATTCAATGCTTTAGCTATATTTTACAAAGAGATTGTTAGCAACAGTGGGAATTTCATATTGGACTCCTGTTTCCGTTTCATGATAAAATGAGTTGAATAATAAATGATGTTGTATTGATTCCTTAACACTTTCCGTAATTTGAATTTGGACTTTAGCTCCTGGACCCTTTCCTGTAGCCCATATTTTAATTCCAAATTCCTTAATTTTCTTATTTTTCCATTTTCCAATAGTCATGATAGTTAGATTGAGAAGGGTACATTCGTGTGGTCCACAATCTGGCTTTACTGGGACATTTTGAATAAAGGCTATACGCAGATATGTTTTTCACTCTAAGAAACCACCCCAAGTGACAGACGGAATGCGAGATGAATATACCTCCGTCAGATCCCTTAATTTTGGCTTTGGAAAAGGAGAGGGAAAAACTGAAAGCTAAGCTGGAGAGATGTTCAGATTGGGATACTGGGGAAAGATGTTAAGCAAAGCAAGAAGGAAAGCAAGGGAGCTCGGGCAGCTCCTGTGTTTGAGCGTGGGATGAGTGCTGGGGAGGCAGAGGTGGAGGGATGTCGGGCGGAGGTGGGGGAGTGGGTTCTTCTCCTATGGGACCGGATCCGTGTGTGCTGTGGGGAGTTTGGACGTTGGAAGTGGGACTGCCCTGGGGGGAGTGCCATGGGGTGGCTCCTGTGGCTGAATTGGAACTAGACAGACGGGGACCTGGGGAATCTACCCCAGCAGATCCACTGGTTAAATTAAAACTAGGGACTAGAGGAAATAAAGTGGAATTTTAGTGGATGCAGGAGCAACTTATTCGGTGTTAAATCAGAGGGAAAAGAATTTGTTACGGATGTGGGAGCTACTGGCCACCAAGAAAAAAAAAAAAAAAAAAAAAAGGAAAAGACCCCAAAAAAAGGCAAAAAGAGGCATTCTTTCTGAAACCCGTAAAGTACAAATTCGGAAAACAAAGAGGAATGCATGAATTTTTATGCATGCTAAATTCTCCCAACTCTGTATTAGGGTGAGAAGCAACATTGAAAGAAGGCAAAATGGAATGAAGAGTTAAAAACGATCAATTAGTTTTAGATTTGAGTTTCTCTTTAATTCGACAGAGAAGCAAACAGGAGGAGCTTCCTGAAATAGAAGAAATCCTCAAGCAGGTGTATCTGGTAGTATGGGCGTCTGAAGTTCCAGGGAAGGCGAAAAATGCTTTGCCTGTTCAAGTAGAAATAAAAAGGGGGGGCCTGCCCAATTAGAATAAAACAATATCCCCTAAAATTGCAGGGAAAGGGAAGTAAAAATCGTTGATAAATTTTGAAATCTACATTATTAATTGAGTGTGAATTGGAATATAATACTCCTATCTCGCCAGTAAAGAAATAAAGTTGCAGACTGGTTCAAGATCTCAGAGCAATCAACAAATTTGTAGAGGATATTCATCCAGTAATAGCTAATCCGTACACCTTATTGACTAAATTGAACACTAATCAGAAATGCTTTGCCGTCTTGGATTTAAAGGACTCTTTGGCTGCAGCCAGCCGGGAGTGATGTGAGTACCGCTGGGGGCTAAGGGGGCGATGGCTGGGGCAGAGGGATGGGGACACGGCTGGGGCCCTATTGCAGGCAGCCCGCTGCCCCGGCCGAGCACTCTAACGTGGGACTTGTCCTGGCAGCATGGTCACCAAGAAGGAGCTGTGCACAGACCCGCGGGCGGCCTGGGTGCAGGCGCATGTGCAGCACTTCCAGAGCCTGAAGAACTGATCCTTCCCCACTGCCACCCCTGATGCCCCTGGTGCTTCCCCAGACCCAGGTACGCAGGAGAGCACTTGGATGGCAGCCTTCTTCAATGGGAAAGCTTATTCTATTTAACTTATTTAAACAAACTATTTTCTGCTAAAAAGGGGGGGAAACCCCCCAAAATCAATTATATGAAATCCCTGCTTTAAACTGAAAAGAATTTAAACCGTATCAATTTGCTTGTTAATGAACAGCCTGGTGCTTCGGTGCCTGAGTAGAGTGTTTGCATTATCAACCCCTTTGTGTGTCTCTGAAGTCCCTGCTGGAGCCCCGATGCGAGAGACAAGACCCACGGGGACCCCATTGCTCTCCACGCATCCTGGGGTCACTGCTCTCTCTGGAACAGAGCAGCCTCAGCCCCACAGCATCCCCCACGGTGCCTCCCCCTCCCCAGCCTGGGTTCAGCTCCGGTGCCACCCATCGGGTGCCACCAGGTTCTCAAGCGGGTGCCCAGCGCCAGCTCCTCTTTGGGAAGCAGCCCGGCATCCCCTGTGATGCCAGGAGGAGGCTGGGGCCGCGGCAGCGCCTCTTGCCGCGCAGCGCTCAGGCACAAGCAGCAAAGCCGCGTCGGTGAGGGTCCAAGTTTTATTAGAGGGAACCTGCCCATGCCTAGGGCAGGGCCTGCGAGGGCAGGTTGGTGTCGGGGTGTCCTGCAGGGATGCCGGCCTCTTCGTCCTCAGGGGAGGTGTCCGGAGCTGGGCCACTGTGCGAGGATCCCTGTGCCGCTGGGTCCAGCGCCTGGGCTGGCTGCAAGGCGGGCGCTGCGAGGGGCAGGGGGATGATGAGCACAGCCAGCCCGTGCCACGCTCCCTCCCTCCAGCCCTGGATCACGGCCCCGAGCCTGTCCCCGCGTCCCAAGTAGCAGTGGTGGCCGCATGGCTCTTGGGACCTTGCGTCCCACCCCCAGCTGCAGCCCTCACCAGTGCCCGTGCCGCTGCAGTCACAGCATTCCCAGGAATGCACCTCTCCTCCCAGGTTGGAGCAGCGCTGGTGGGTCCCGCGGGAGCCACAGGACTGGCAGAGCAGCAGTCGCCAGGGCCTGGGGGGGCAATGGGACACATTGCCACCAAAGGCCCCTGAGATGGATGGGGGGTGCCAGCCTGGTACCTCCATCCCCAGCCAAAGGGGGTGACCTCGGGGACCACCCGCACTCACCCGTTCTCCTCTGCCGCTTCCCGTCCCAGGGGGCACAGGCACCGGCTGCTGTCACAGGAGCTGTGCCGCCGGTAATGGTCGGCAAAGGCTCCATCCTCCTCCCAGGCAGCATCCCTGTGGGAGCAGAGGAGGGCTCAGCCCTGGGGATGTGGGGAGGCAGCAGGGGATCGGCTGGAGCATCCCGGAGGGGAAGGAGGCAGCGGGAGGGCACCCACCTGTCCGGGATTTTGATGCCCAGGCGGAACATCTCTTCTCGGAAGGTGACCGTGTCCTGGCAGAGCGGGCAGCGGAAGTGGTGCAGGGCAGAGCGCAGCGCCTGGCCCTGGGGCAGACACAGCGTCAGCACCAGGGGGTGCTGGGGTCCCGTTCACCCCCCGCAGCTTGGTGCCGGGGTGAGCGCAGGGGTGATGATGTCGGGGACCGCGGGGGCTGCCGCCTACCTGAATACAGCGGCGGTGGAACCAGGCGCTGGTGCAGGTGGGACAGACCAGGGTGTCAAAGCACGGCCGCTCCGCCACCGCCTCCTGGCAGATGAGGCACAGGGTCTGGTCCTGCTGCACCGCCCGCACCCGCTGCACCGGCCGGTGCTTCCAGCAGAAGGACCTGCGGACGGAGGTGGTGCTTCAGCGCCAGCTCTCCTCCATCGCGGCCCTGGCTCTGGTACCCCGGGGCGGGGACACTCACTTGAACTCCCCAAAGAACTGGGAGACGCAGCCCCGCTCGCTGCCGCAGGGGTAGTGGAAGGTGCGGGGACAGCGCCGGGCTCTGCAGGTGACCGAGGCGCCCGGCTGGCGGCAGATGCAGCACCTCTGGGGATGACAGGGGTGTCTGTGCGGTTGCTTGCAGCCAGCTGCCAGAGCGTCCCTGCGGGAGTGCTGGCCTGTGCAGTGCTGGACATAGGCAATGGGGACCGTCATGCCCTCAGGCCTCACCTTCCGTGCCACCCTCTTCAGCTCCTCTTGGATGTCAGGGAAGAGGAAGCCATAGAAGCCCTCTTCATCAGCCCCTCTCTGGTTCAGCCTGCTGGCGTGGTACTGCAAGAGGGGAGAAGAGGGGACGTGCCAGGGGCTGCCGGCGGTGCGGGGCCGGGGAGCAGGGGGTGCCAGGACCAGGCACTCACCAGGCAGTTCTCATGGACGCAGAGCCCATCCTGACGGCAAAGCTGCCCCAGCACCTCGGGGTTGCAATCTGCGCGCTGGCAGAACCCGCACACTGCAGGGGGACAGCAGCGTCACCGCCTGCCCTGTGACAAGGTCCCAGTGTAATGCTGGGAGCGGGAATGGGGAGACACCCGACCGCCTTCCTATGCTGCTTGCATCCACAATCCCCTCTGGCAGGGTGCCAGCGGGGTGCTGTGCACTCACGCTCCTCACCGGGCTCATCCCGCTGCCTCTTGCACGGGGGAGGCTCACAGGAGGGCTCGTCCTCCTCCGGCAGCGCTGCCGGACACTGGGCCGTGCGGCGCCGTGATTTGCGCTTCATCGTAGCGAGAGGCTGCAGCCAAGGAGATGCCTGCGCCTGGGGACGTGGCTCTGCTCAAAGACCCTCCTGCTCTGGGGCTGCTGGCGGGGCACCCTTGCCGTGCAGGGTGTTTGTGACGCGGCACCGCACGAGGGTTCCGCACGGGGCATCTGGAACGCGGGGACAGGCGCAGGGCTGTGATCCAGGGATGGATGGAGGCAGGGAGCGTGGCACAGGCTGGCTGGGCTCATCATGACCCCCCTGCCCCTCACAGTGCCTGCCCTGCAGGCAGCCCCGGCGCTAGACCCACCGGCACAGGACCCAGCAGCACAGGGGGATGATCGCTTCCCTGGCCCGGCTGCCGCACTCTTGCTCATACAAGCCAGGATGCCACTGGCCTTCCTGGCCACCTGGGCACAGACCTGGCTCAGCTTTAGCTGCCTTTTGACCACCACCCCAAGTCGTTTCCACCAGCCTCTTTTCCCTGGTGTATGGGGCTGTTGCGACCCGTAGTAAGAGATCATAGTAAGAGATTATTTGTTTGGGTGGCCACTCATTGTCCTTCCAGTTACCAATTTGTAGTTCCCTTTTAGATCGTTTCCTTCTTAGTTCATCTGTTTCTGTGTACAACTGGACTCCCAAACGTTCTCCTTGGCTCATAGCTGGTAAAAAAGAAACTCGGTCTCATTGTTCCTAATACACGTGATCCTGTCCAATTTTTAGGTAAAAATGCAAAGGCTGCTTTACCACAGATCCAATAATGCCCGTCTGGAGTGGGCCAACCGTTTGCTATATTAGTTCCATTAGTCCAGTTAGGGAATTGGTGATTCATTTCTATAGGATCTCCCCATTTTTCCCAGCCTTTCTTTGTTCTCTTCCATAGATCACCTCCTTCACAAAGCAAATTTCCTACTGGTTTGCCGTCACTTTCTGAATTTTGCCAACACCTTTTCCAATTACATTTGTTTGTAAGATCCATTGCTGCCTTCTGTTATTTCCTTCTTGATTTCTCCAGATCACAGGATCGCTTATGTTACTCTCCATCGCTTCCCAGGGCCATCTCTCTCCCTGGTTAGTTCCCCCACAAACATAGCAGTTGCTTACATTCAATGCTTTAGCTATATTTTACAAAGAGATTGTTAGCAACAGTGGGAATTTCATATTGGACTCCTGTTTCCGTTTCATGATAAAATGAGTTGAATAATAAATGATGTTGTATTGATTCCTTAACACTTTCCGTAATTTGAATTTGGACTTTAGCTCCTGGACCCTTTCCTGTAGCCCATATTTTAATTCCAAATTCCTTAATTTTCTTATTTTTCCATTTTCCAATAGTCATGATAGTTAGATTGAGAAGGGTACATTCGTGTGGTCCACAATCTGGCTTTACTGGGACATTTTGAATAAAGGCTATACGCAGATATGTTTTTCACTCTAAGAAACCACCCCAAGTGACAGACGGAATGCGAGATGAATATACCTCCGTCAGATCCCTTAATTTTGGCTTTGGAAAAGGAGAGGGAAAAACTGAAAGCTAAGCTGGAGAGATGTTCAGATTGGGATACTGGGGAAAGATGTTAAGCAAAGCAAGAAGGAAAGCAAGGGAGCTCGGGCAGCTCCTGTGTTTGAGCGTGGGATGAGTGCTGGGGAGGCAGAGGTGGAGGGATGTCGGGCGGAGGTGGGGGAGTGGGTTCTTCTCCTATGGGACCGGATCCGTGTGTGCTGTGGGGAGTTTGGACGTTGGAAGTGGGACTGCCCTGGGGGGAGTGCCATGGGGTGGCTCCTGTGGCTGAATTGGAACTAGACAGACGGGGACCTGGGGAATCTACCCCAGCAGATCCACTGGTTAAATTAAAACTAGGGACTAGAGGAAATAAAGTGGAATTTTAGTGGATGCAGGAGCAACTTATTCGGTGTTAAATCAGAGGGAAAAGAATTTGTTACGGATGTGGGAGCTACTGGCCACCAAGAAAAAAAAAAAAAAAAAAAAAAAGGAAAAGACCCCAAAAAAAGGCAAAAAGAGGCATTCTTTCTGAAACCCGTAAAGTACAAATTCGGAAAACAAAGAGGAATGCATGAATTTTTATGCATGCTAAATTCTCCCAACTCTGTATTAGGGTGAGAAGCAACATTGAAAGAAGGCAAAATGGAATGAAGAGTTAAAAACGATCAATTAGTTTTAGTTTTGAGTTTCTCTTTAATTCGACAGAGAAGCAAACAGGAGGAGCTTCCTGAAATAGAAGAAATCCTCAAGCAGGTGTATCTGGTAGTATGGGCGTCTGAAGTTCCAGGGAAGGCGAAAAATGCTTTGCCTGTTCAAGTAGAAATAAAAAGGGGGGGCCTGCCCAATTAGAATAAAACAATATCCCCTAAAATTGCAGGGAAAGGGAAGTAAAAATCGTTGATAAATTTTGAAATCTACATTATTAATTGAGTGTGAATTGGAATATAATACTCCTATCTCGCCAGTAAAGAAATAAAGTTGCAGACTGGTTCAAGATCTCAGAGCAATCAACAAATTTGTAGAGGATATTCATCCAGTAATAGCTAATCCGTACACCTTATTGACTAAATTGAACACTAATCAGAAATGCTTTGCCGTCTTGGATTTAAAGGACTCTTTGGCTGCAGCCAGCCGGGAGTGATGTGAGTACCGCTGGGGGCTAAGGGGGCGATGGCTGGGGCAGAGGGATGGGGACACGGCTGGGGCCCTATTGCAGGCAGCCCGCTGCCCCGGCCGAGCACTCTAACGTGGGACTTGTCCTGGCAGCATGGTCACCAAGAAGGAGCTGTGCACAGACCCGCGGGCGGCCTGGGTGCAGGCGCATGTGCAGCACTTCCAGAGCCTGAAGAACTGATCCTTCCCCACTGCCACCCCTGATGCCCCTGGTGCTTCCCCAGACCCAGGTACGCAGGAGAGCACTTGGATGGCAGCCTTCTTCAATGGGAAAGCTTATTCTATTTAACTTATTTAAACAAACTATTTTCTGCTAAAAAGGGGGGGAAACCCCCCAAAATCAATTATATGAAATCCCTGCTTTAAACTGAAAAGAATTTAAACCGTATCAATTTGCTTGTTAATGAACAGCCTGGTGCTTCGGTGCCTGAGTAGAGTGTTTGCATTATCAACCCCTTTGTGTGTCTCTGAAGTCCCTGCTGGAGCCCCGATGCGAGAGACAAGACCCACGGGGACCCCATTGCTCTCCACGCATCCTGGGGTCACTGCTCTCTCTGGAACAGAGCAGCCTCAGCCCCACAGCATCCCCCACGGTGCCTCCCCCTCCCCAGCCTGGGTTCAGCTCCGGTGCCACCCATCGGGTGCCACCAGGTTCTCAAGCGGGTGCCCAGCGCCAGCTCCTCTTTGGGAAGCAGCCCGGCATCCCCTGTGATGCCAGGAGGAGGCTGGGGCCGCGGCAGCGCCTCTTGCCGCGCAGCGCTCAGGCACAAGCAGCAAAGCCGCGTCGGTGAGGGTCCAAGTTTTATTAGAGGGAACCTGCCCATGCCTAGGGCAGGGCCTGCGAGGGCAGGTTGGTGTCGGGGTGTCCTGCAGGGATGCCGGCCTCTTCGTCCTCAGGGGAGGTGTCCGGAGCTGGGCCACTGTGCGAGGATCCCTGTGCCGCTGGGTCCAGCGCCTGGGCTGGCTGCAAGGCGGGCGCTGCGAGGGGCAGGGGGATGATGAGCACAGCCAGCCCGTGCCACGCTCCCTCCCTCCAGCCCTGGATCACGGCCCCGAGCCTGTCCCCGCGTCCCAAGTAGCAGTGGTGGCCGCATGGCTCTTGGGACCTTGCGTCCCACCCCCAGCTGCAGCCCTCACCAGTGCCCGTGCCGCTGCAGTCACAGCATTCCCAGGAATGCACCTCTCCTCCCAGGTTGGAGCAGCGCTGGTGGGTCCCGCGGGAGCCACAGGACTGGCAGAGCAGCAGTCGCCAGGGCCTGGGGGGGCAATGGGACACATTGCCACCAAAGGCCCCTGAGATGGATGGGGGGTGCCAGCCTGGTACCTCCATCCCCAGCCAAAGGGGGTGACCTCGGGGACCACCCGCACTCACCCGTTCTCCTCTGCCGCTTCCCGTCCCAGGGGGCACAGGCACCGGCTGCTGTCACAGGAGCTGTGCCGCCGGTAATGGTCGGCAAAGGCTCCATCCTCCTCCCAGGCAGCATCCCTGTGGGAGCAGAGGAGGGCTCAGCCCTGGGGATGTGGGGAGGCAGCAGGGGATCGGCTGGAGCATCCCGGAGGGGAAGGAGGCAGCGGGAGGGCACCCACCTGTCCGGGATTTTGATGCCCAGGCGGAACATCTCTTCTCGGAAGGTGACCGTGTCCTGGCAGAGCGGGCAGCGGAAGTGGTGCAGGGCAGAGCGCAGCGCCTGGCCCTGGGGCAGACACAGCGTCAGCACCAGGGGGTGCTGGGGTCCCGTTCACCCCCCGCAGCTTGGTGCCGGGGTGAGCGCAGGGGTGATGATGTCGGGGACCGCGGGGGCTGCCGCCTACCTGAATACAGCGGCGGTGGAACCAGGCGCTGGTGCAGGTGGGACAGACCAGGGTGTCAAAGCACGGCCGCTCCGCCACCGCCTCCTGGCAGATGAGGCACAGGTTCTGGTCCTGCTGCACCGCCCGCACCCGCTGCACCGGCCGGTGCTTCCAGCAGAAGGACCTGCGGACGGAGGTGATGCTTCAGCGCCAGCTCTCCTCCATCGCGGCCCTGGCTCTGGTACCCCGGGGCGGGGACACTCACTTGAACTCCCCAAAGAACTGGGAGACGCAGCCCCGCTCGCTGCCGCAGGGGTAGTGGAAGGTGCGGGGACAGCGCCGGGCTCTGCAGGTGACCGAGGCGCCCGGCTGGCGGCAGATGCAGCACCTCTGGGGATGACAGGGGTGTCTGTGCGGTTGCTTGCAGCCAGCTGCCAGAGCGTCCCTGCGGGAGTGCTGGCCTGTGCAGTGCTGGACATAGGCAATGGGGACCGTCATGCCCTCAGGCCTCACCTTCCGTGCCACCCTCTTCAGCTCCTCTTGGATGTCAGGGAAGAGGAAGCCATAGAAGCCCTCTTCATCAGCCCCTCTCTGGTTCAGCCTGCTGGCGTGGTACTGCAAGAGGGGAGAAGAGGGGACGTGCCAGGGGCTGCCGGCGGTGCGGGGCCGGGGAGCAGGGGGTGCCAGGACCAGGCACTCACCAGGCAGTTCTCATGGACGCAGAGCCCATCCTGACGGCAAAGCTGCCCCAGCACCTCGGGGTTGCAATCTGCGCGCTGGCAGAACCCGCACACTGCAGGGGGACAGCAGCGTCACCGCCTGCCCTGTGACAAGGTCCCAGTGTAATGCTGGGAGCGGGAATGGGGAGACACCCGACCGCCTTCCTATGCTGCTTGCATCCACAATCCCCTCTGGCAGGGTGCCAGCGGGGTGCTGTGCACTCACGCTCCTCACCGGGCTCATCCCGCTGCCTCTTGCACGGGGGAGGCTCACAGGAGGGCTCGTCCTCCTCCGGCAGCGCTGCCGGACACTGGGCCGTGCGGCGCCGTGATTTGCGCTTCATCGTAGCGAGAGGCTGCAGCCAAGGAGATGCCTGCGCCTGGGGACGTGGCTCTGCTCAAAGACCCTCCTGCTCTGGGGCTGCTGGCGGGGCACCCTTGCCGTGCAGGGTGTTTGTGACGCGGCACCGCACGAGGGTTCCGCACGGGGCATCTGGAACGCGGGGACAGGCGCAGGGCTGTGATCCAGGGATGGATGGAGGCAGGGAGCGTGGCACAGGCTGGCTGGGCTCATCATGACCCCCCTGCCCCTCACAGTGCCTGCCCTGCAGGCAGCCCCGGCGCTAGACCCACCGGCACAGGACCCAGCAGCACAGGGGGATGATCGCTTCCCTGGCCCGGCTGCCGCACTCTTGCTCATACAAGCCAGGATGCCACTGGCCTTCCTGGCCACCTGGGCACAGACCTGGCTCAGCTTTAGCTGCCTTTTGACCACCACCCCAAGTCGTTTCCACCAGCCTCTTTTCCCTGGTGTATGGGGCTGTTGCGACCCGTAGTAAGAGATCATAGTAAGAGATTATTTGTTTGGGTGGCCACTCATTGTCCTTCCAGTTACCAATTTGTAGTTCCCTTTTAGATCGTTTCCTTCTTAGTTCATCTGTTTCTGTGTACAACTGGACTCCCAAACGTTCTCCTTGGCTCATAGCTGGTAAAAAAGAAACTCGGTCTCATTGTTCCTAATACACGTGATCCTGTCCAATTTTTAGGTAAAAATGCAAAGGCTGCTTTACCACAGATCCAATAATGCCCGTCTGGAGTGGGCCAACCGTTTGGTATATTAGTTCCATTAGTCCAGTTAGGGAATTGGTGATTCATTTCTATAGGATCTCCCCATTTTTCCCAGCCTTTCTTTGTTCTCTTCCATAGATCACCTCCTTCACAAAGCTATTTTCCTACTGGTTTGCCGTCACTTTCTGAATTTTGCCAACACCTTTTCCAATTACATTTGTTTGTAAGATCCATTGCTGCCTTCTGTTATTTCCTTCTTGATTTCTCCAGATCACAGGATCGCTTATGTTACTCTCCATCGCTTCCCAGGGCCATCTCTCTCCCTGGTTAGTTCCCCCACAAACATAGCAGTTGCTTACATTCAATGCTTTAGCTATATTTTACAAAGAGATTGTTAGCAACAGTGGGAATTTCATATTGGACTCCTGTTTCCGTTTCATGATAAAATGAGTTGAATAATAAATGATGTTGTATTGATTCCTTAACACTTTCCGTAATTTGAATTTGGACTTTAGCTCCTGGACCCTTTCCTGTAGCCCATATTTTAATTCCAAATTCCTTAATTTTCTTATTTTTCCATTTTCCAATAGTCATGATAGTTAGCTTGAGAAGGGTACATTCGTGTGGTCCACAATCTGGCTTTACTGGGACATTTTGAATAAAGGCTATACGCAGATATGTTTTTCACTCTAAGAAACCACCCCAAGTGACAGACGGAATGCGAGATGAATATACCTCCGTCAGATCCCTTAATTTTGGCTTTGGAAAAGGAGAGGGAAAAACTGAAAGCTAAGCTGGAGAGATGTTCAGATTGGGATACTGGGGAAAGATGTTAAGCAAAGCAAGAAGGAAAGCAAGGGAGCTCGGGCAGCTCCTGTGTTTGAGCGTGGGATGAGTGCTGGGGAGGCAGAGGTGGAGGGATGTCGGGCGGAGGTGGGGGAGTGGGTTCTTCTCCTATGGGACCGGATCCGTGTGTGCTGTGGGGAGTTTGGACGTTGGAAGTGGGACTGCCCTGGGGGGAGTGCCATGGGGTGGCTCCTGTGGCTGAATTGGAACTAGACAGACGGGGACCTGGGGAATCTACCCCAGCAGATCCACTGGTTAAATTAAAACTAGGGACTAGAGGAAATAAAGTGGAATTTTAGTGGATGCAGGAGCAACTTATTCGGTGTTAAATCAGAGGGAAAAGAATTTGTTACGGATGTGGGAGCTACTGGCCACCAAGAAAAAAAAAAAAAAAAAAAAAAAGGAAAAGACCCCAAAAAAAGGCAAAAAGAGGCATTCTTTCTGAAACCCGTAAAGTACAAATTCGGAAAACAAAGAGGAATGCATGAATTTTTATGCATGCTAAATTCTCCCAACTCTGTATTAGGGTGAGAAGCAACATTGAAAGAAGGCAAAATGGAATGAAGAGTTAAAAACGATCAATTAGTTTTAGTTTTGAGTTTCTCTTTAATTCGACAGAGAAGCAAACAGGAGGAGCTTCCTGAAATAGAAGAAATCCTCAAGCAGGTGTATCTGGTAGTATGGGCGTCTGAAGTTCCAGGGAAGGCGAAAAATGCTTTGCCTGTTCAAGTAGAAATAAAAAGGGGGGGCCTGCCCAATTAGAATAAAACAATATCCCCTAAAATTGCAGGGAAAGGGAAGTAAAAATCGTTGATAAATTTTGAAATCTACATTATTAATTGAGTGTGAATTGGAATATAATACTCCTATCTCGCCAGTAAAGAAATAAAGTTGCAGACTGGTTCAAGATCTCAGAGCAATCAACAAATTTGTAGAGGATATTCATCCAGTAATAGCTAATCCGTACACCTTATTGACTAAATTGAACACTAATCAGAAATGCTTTGCCGTCTTGGATTTAAAGGACTCTTTGGCTGCAGCCAGCCGGGAGTGATGTGAGTACCGCTGGGGGCTAAGGGGGCGATGGCTGGGGCAGAGGGATGGGGACACGGCTGGGGCCCTATTGCAGGCAGCCCGCTGCCCCGGCCGAGCACTCTAACGTGGGACTTGTCCTGGCAGCATGGTCACCAAGAAGGAGCTGTGCACAGACCCGCGGGCGGCCTGGGTGCAGGCGCATGTGCAGCACTTCCAGAGCCTGAAGAACTGATCCTTCCCCACTGCCACCCCTGATGCCCCTGGTGCTTCCCCAGACCCAGGTACGCAGGAGAGCACTTGGATGGCAGCCTTCTTCAATGGGAAAGCTTATTCTATTTAACTTATTTAAACAAACTATTTTCTGCTAAAAAGGGGGGGAAACCCCCCAAAATCAATTATATGAAATCCCTGCTTTAAACTGAAAAGAATTTAAACCGTATCAATTTGCTTGTTAATGAACAGCCTGGTGCTTCGGTGCCTGAGTAGAGTGTTTGCATTATCAACCCCTTTGTGTGTCTCTGAAGTCCCTGCTGGAGCCCCGATGCGAGAGACAAGACCCACGGGGACCCCATTGCTCTCCACGCATCCTGGGGTCACTGCTCTCTCTGGAACAGAGCAGCCTCAGCCCCACAGCATCCCCCACGGTGCCTCCCCCTCCCCAGCCTGGGTTCAGCTCCGGTGCCACCCATCGGGTGCCACCAGGTTCTCAAGCGGGTGCCCAGCGCCAGCTCCTCTTTGGGAAGCAGCCCGGCATCCCCTGTGATGCCAGGAGGAGGCTGGGGCCGCGGCAGCGCCTCTTGCCGCGCAGCGCTCAGGCACAAGCAGCAAAGCCGCGTCGGTGAGGGTCCAAGTTTTATTAGAGGGAACCTGCCCATGCCTAGGGCAGGGCCTGCGAGGGCAGGTTGGTGTCGGGGTGTCCTGCAGGGATGCCGGCCTCTTCGTCCTCAGGGGAGGTGTCCGGAGCTGGGCCACTGTGCGAGGATCCCTGTGCCGCTGGGTCCAGCGCCTGGGCTGGCTGCAAGGCGGGCGCTGCGAGGGGCAGGGGGATGATGAGCACAGCCAGCCCGTGCCACGCTCCCTCCCTCCAGCCCTGGATCACGGCCCCGAGCCTGTCCCCGCGTCCCAAGTAGCAGTGGTGGCCGCATGGCTCTTGGGACCTTGCGTCCCACCCCCAGCTGCAGCCCTCACCAGTGCCCGTGCCGCTGCAGTCACAGCATTCCCAGGAATGCACCTCTCCTCCCAGGTTGGAGCAGCGCTGGTGGGTCCCGCGGGAGCCACAGGACTGGCAGAGCAGCAGTCGCCAGGGCCTGGGGGGGCAATGGGACACATTGCCACCAAAGGCCCCTGAGATGGATGGGGGGTGCCAGCCTGGTACCTCCATCCCCAGCCAAAGGGGGTGACCTCGGGGACCACCCGCACTCACCCGTTCTCCTCTGCCGCTTCCCGTCCCAGGGGGCACAGGCACCGGCTGCTGTCACAGGAGCTGTGCCGCCGGTAATGGTCGGCAAAGGCTCCATCCTCCTCCCAGGCAGCATCCCTGTGGGAGCAGAGGAGGGCTCAGCCCTGGGGATGTGGGGAGGCAGCAGGGGATCGGCTGGAGCATCCCGGAGGGGAAGGAGGCAGCGGGAGGGCACCCACCTGTCCGGGATTTTGATGCCCAGGCGGAACATCTCTTCTCGGAAGGTGACCGTGTCCTGGCAGAGCGGGCAGCGGAAGTGGTGCAGGGCAGAGCGCAGCGCCTGGCCCTGGGGCAGACACAGCGTCAGCACCAGGGGGTGCTGGGGTCCCGTTCACCCCCCGCAGCTTGGTGCCGGGGTGAGCGCAGGGGTGATGATGTCGGGGACCGCGGGGGCTGCCGCCTACCTGAATACAGCGGCGGTGGAACCAGGCGCTGGTGCAGGTGGGACAGACCAGGGTGTCAAAGCACGGCCGCTCCGCCACCGCCTCCTGGCAGATGAGGCACAGGTTCTGGTCCTGCTGCACCGCCCGCACCCGCTGCACCGGCCGGTGCTTCCAGCAGAAGGACCTGCGGACGGAGGTGATGCTTCAGCGCCAGCTCTCCTCCATCGCGGCCCTGGCTCTGGTACCCCGGGGCGGGGACACTCACTTGAACTCCCCAAAGAACTGGGAGACGCAGCCCCGCTCGCTGCCGCAGGGGTAGTGGAAGGTGCGGGGACAGCGCCGGGCTCTGCAGGTGACCGAGGCGCCCGGCTGGCGGCAGATGCAGCACCTCTGGGGATGACAGGGGTGTCTGTGCGGTTGCTTGCAGCCAGCTGCCAGAGCGTCCCTGCGGGAGTGCTGGCCTGTGCAGTGCTGGACATAGGCAATGGGGACCGTCATGCCCTCAGGCCTCACCTTCCGTGCCACCCTCTTCAGCTCCTCTTGGATGTCAGGGAAGAGGAAGCCATAGAAGCCCTCTTCATCAGCCCCTCTCTGGTTCAGCCTGCTGGCGTGGTACTGCAAGAGGGGAGAAGAGGGGACGTGCCAGGGGCTGCCGGCGGTGCGGGGCCGGGGAGCAGGGGGTGCCAGGACCAGGCACTCACCAGGCAGTTCTCATGGACGCAGAGCCCATCCTGACGGCAAAGCTGCCCCAGCACCTCGGGGTTGCAATCTGCGCGCTGGCAGAACCCGCACACTGCAGGGGGACAGCAGCGTCACCGCCTGCCCTGTGACAAGGTCCCAGTGTAATGCTGGGAGCGGGAATGGGGAGACACCCGACCGCCTTCCTATGCTGCTTGCATCCACAATCCCCTCTGGCAGGGTGCCAGCGGGGTGCTGTGCACTCACGCTCCTCACCGGGCTCATCCCGCTGCCTCTTGCACGGGGGAGGCTCACAGGAGGGCTCGTCCTCCTCCGGCAGCGCTGCCGGACACTGGGCCGTGCGGCGCCGTGATTTGCGCTTCATCGTAGCGAGAGGCTGCAGCCAAGGAGATGCCTGCGCCTGGGGACGTGGCTCTGCTCAAAGACCCTCCTGCTCTGGGGCTGCTGGCGGGGCACCCTTGCCGTGCAGGGTGTTTGTGACGCGGCACCGCACGAGGGTTCCGCACGGGGCATCTGGAACGCGGGGACAGGCGCAGGGCTGTGATCCAGGGATGGATGGAGGCAGGGAGCGTGGCACAGGCTGGCTGGGCTCATCATGACCCCCCTGCCCCTCACAGTGCCTGCCCTGCAGGCAGCCCCGGCGCTAGACCCACCGGCACAGGACCCAGCAGCACAGGGGGATGATCGCTTCCCTGGCCCGGCTGCCGCACTCTTGCTCATACAAGCCAGGATGCCACTGGCCTTCCTGGCCACCTGGGCACAGACCTGGCTCAGCTTTAGCTGCCTTTTGACCACCACCCCAAGTCGTTTCCACCAGCCTCTTTTCCCTGGTGTATGGGGCTGTTGCGACCCGTAGTAAGAGATCATAGTAAGAGATTATTTGTTTGGGTGGCCACTCATTGTCCTTCCAGTTACCAATTTGTAGTTCCCTTTTAGATCGTTTCCTTCTTAGTTCATCTGTTTCTGTGTACAACTGGACTCCCAAACGTTCTCCTTGGCTCATAGCTGGTAAAAAAGAAACTCGGTCTCATTGTTCCTAATACACGTGATCCTGTCCAATTTTTAGGTAAAAATGCAAAGGCTGCTTTACCACAGATCCAATAATGCCCGTCTGGAGTGGGCCAACCGTTTGGTATATTAGTTCCATTAGTCCAGTTAGGGAATTGGTGATTCATTTCTATAGGATCTCCCCATTTTTCCCAGCCTTTCTTTGTTCTCTTCCATAGATCACCTCCTTCACAAAGCAAATTTCCTACTGGTTTGCCGTCACTTTCTGAATTTTGCCAACACCTTTTCCAATTACATTTGTTTGTAAGATCCATTGCTGCCTTCTGTTATTTCCTTCTTGATTTCTCCAGATCACAGGATCGCTTATGTTACTCTCCATCGCTTCCCAGGGCCATCTCTCTCCCTGGTTAGTTCCCCCACAAACATAGCAGTTGCTTACATTCAATGCTTTAGCTATATTTTACAAAGAGATTGTTAGCAACAGTGGGAATTTCATATTGGACTCCTGTTTCCGTTTCATGATAAAATGAGTTGAATAATAAATGATGTTGTATTGATTCCTTAACACTTTCCGTAATTTGAATTTGGACTTTAGCTCCTGGACCCTTTCCTGTAGCCCATATTTTAATTCCAAATTCCTTAATTTTCTTATTTTTCCATTTTCCAATAGTCATGATAGTTAGATTGAGAAGGGTACATTCGTGTGGTCCACAATCTGGCTTTACTGGGACATTTTGAATAAAGGCTATACGCAGATATGTTTTTCACTCTAAGAAACCACCCCAAGTGACAGACGGAATGCGAGATGAATATACCTCCGTCAGATCCCTTAATTTTGGCTTTGGAAAAGGAGAGGGAAAAACTGAAAGCTAAGCTGGAGAGATGTTCAGATTGGGATACTGGGGAAAGATGTTAAGCAAAGCAAGAAGGAAAGCAAGGGAGCTCGGGCAGCTCCTGTGTTTTGAGCGTGGGATGAGTGCTGGGGAGGCAGAGGTGGAGGGATGTCGGGCGGAGGTGGGGGAGTGGGTTCTTCTCCTATGGGACCGGATCCGTGTGTGCTGTGGGGAGTTTGGACGTTGGAAGTGGGACTGCCCTGGGGGGAGTGCCATGGGGTGGCTCCTGTGGCTGAATTGGAACTAGACAGACGGGGACCTGGGGAATCTACCCCAGCAGATCCACTGGTTAAATTAAAACTAGGGACTAGAGGAAATAAAGTGGAATTTTAGTGGATGCAGGAGCAACTTATTCGGTGTTAAATCAGAGGGAAAAGAATTTGTTACGGATGTGGGAGCTACTGGCCACCAAGAAAAAAAAAAAAAAAAAAAAAGGAAAAGACCCCAAAAAAAGGCAAAAAGAGGCATTCTTTCTGAAACCCGTAAAGTACAAATTCGGAAAACAAAGAGGAATGCATGAATTTTTATGCATGCTAAATTCTCCCAACTCTGTATTAGGGTGAGAAGCAACATTGAAAGAAGGCAAAATGGAATGAAGAGTTAAAAACGATCAATTAGTTTTAGTTTTGAGTTTCTCTTTAATTCGACAGAGAAGCAAACAGGAGGAGCTTCCTGAAATAGAAGAAATCCTCAAGCAGGTGTATCTGGTAGTATGGGCGTCTGAAGTTCCAGGGAAGGCGAAAAATGCTTTGCCTGTTCAAGTAGAAATAAAAAGGGGGGGCCTGCCCAATTAGAATAAAACAATATCCCCTAAAATTGCAGGGAAAGGGAAGTAAAAATCGTTGATAAATTTTGCAATCTACATTATTAATTGAGTGTGAATTGGAATATAATACTCCTATCTCGCCAGTAAAGAAATAAAGTTGCAGACTGGTTCAAGATCTCAGAGCAATCAACAAATTTGTAGAGGATATTCATCCAGTAATAGCTAATCCGTACACCTTATTGACTAAATTGAACACTAATCAGAAATGCTTTGCCGTCTTGGATTTAAAGGACTCTTTGGCTGCAGCCAGCCGGGAGTGATGTGAGTACCGCTGGGGGCTAAGGGGGCGATGGCTGGGGCAGAGGGATGGGGACACGGCTGGGGCCCTATTGCAGGCAGCCCGCTGCCCCGGCCGAGCACTCTAACGTGGGACTTGTCCTGGCAGCATGGTCACCAAGAAGGAGCTGTGCACAGACCCGCGGGCGGCCTGGGTGCAGGCGCATGTGCAGCACTTCCAGAGCCTGAAGAACTGATCCTTCCCCACTGCCACCCCTGATGCCCCTGGTGCTTCCCCAGACCCAGGTACGCAGGAGAGCACTTGGATGGCAGCCTTCTTCAATGGGAAAGCTTATTCTATTTAACTTATTTAAACAAACTATTTTCTGCTAAAAAGGGGGGGAAACCCCCCCAAAATCAATTATATGAAATCCCTGCTTTAAACTGAAAAGAATTTAAACCGTATCAATTTGCTTGTTAATGAACAGCCTGGTGCTTCGGTGCCTGAGTAGAGTGTTTGCATTATCAACCCCTTTGTGTGTCTCTGAAGTCCCTGCTGGAGCCCCGATGCGAGAGACAAGACCCACGGGGACCCCATTGCTCTCCACGCATCCTGGGGTCACTGCTCTCTCTGGAACAGAGCAGCCTCAGCCCCACAGCATCCCCCACGGTGCCTCCCCCTCCCCAGCCTGGGTTCAGCTGCGGTGCCACCCATCGGGTGCCACCAGGTTCTCAAGCGGGTGCCCAGCGCCAGCTCCTCTTTGGGAAGCAGCCCGGCATCCCCTGTGATGCCAGGAGGAGGCTGGGGCCGCGGCAGCGCCTCTTGCCGCGCAGCGCTCAGGCACAAGCAGCAAAGCCGCGTCGGTGAGGGTCCAAGTTTTATTAGAGGGAACCTGCCCATGCCTAGGGCAGGGCCTGCGAGGGCAGGTTGGTGTCGGGGTGTCCTGCAGGGATGGCGGCCTCTTCGTCCTCAGGGGAGGTGTCCGGAGCTGGGCCACTGTGCGAGGATCCCTGTGCCGCTGGGTCCAGCGCCTGGGCTGGCTGCAAGGCGGGCGCTGCGAGGGGCAGGGGGATGATGAGCACAGCCAGCCCGTGCCACGCTCCCTCCCTCCAGCCCTGGATCACGGCCCCGAGCCTGTCCCCGCGTCCCAAGTAGCAGTGGTGGCCGCATGGCTCTTGGGACCTTGCGTCCCACCCCCAGCTGCAGCCCTCACCAGTGCCCGTGCCGCTGCAGTCACAGCATTCCCAGGAATGCACCTCTCCTCCCAGGTTGGAGCAGCGCTGGTGGGTCCCGCGGGAGCCACAGGACTGGCAGAGCAGCAGTCGCCAGGGCCTG
This sequence comes from Lathamus discolor, assembly GCF_037157495.1. Taxonomy (NCBI): domain Eukaryota; kingdom Metazoa; phylum Chordata; class Aves; order Psittaciformes; family Psittacidae; genus Lathamus; species Lathamus discolor. Next base: position 1,024,293 of record NC_088897.1, on the reverse strand, counting down.
GGGGGGCAATGGGACACATTGCCACCAAAGGCCCCTGAGATGGATGGGGGGTGCCAGCCTGGTACCTCCATCCCCAGCCAAAGGGGGTGACCTCGGGGACCACCCGCACTCACCCGTTCTCCTCTGCCGCTTCCCGTCCCAGGGGGCACAGGCACCGGCTGCTGTCACAGGAGCTGTGCCGCCGGTAATGGTCGGCAAAGGCTCCATCCTCCTCCCAGGCAGCATCCCTGTGGGAGCAGAGGAGGGCTCAGCCCTGGGGATGTGGGGAGGCAGCAGGGGATCGGCTGGAGCATCCCGGAGGGGAAGGAGGCAGCGGGAGGGCACCCACCTGTCCGGGATTTTGATGCCCAGGCGGAACATCTCTTCTCGGAAGGTGACCGTGTCCTGGCAGAGCGGGCAGCGGAAGTGGTGCAGGGCAGAGCGCAGCGCCTGGCCCTGGGGCAGACACAGCGTCAGCACCAGGGGGTGCTGGGGTCCCGTTCACCCCCCGCAGCTTGGTGCCGGGGTGAGCGCAGGGGTGATGATGTCGGGGACCGCGGGGGCTGCCGCCTACCTGAATACAGCGGCGGTGGAACCAGGCGCTGGTGCAGGTGGGACAGACCAGGGTGTCAAAGCACGGCCGCTCCGCCACCGCCTCCTGGCAGATGAGGCACAGGGTCTGGTCCTGCTGCACCGCCCGCACCCGCTGCACCGGCCGGTGCTTCCAGCAGAAGGACCTGCGGACGGAGGTGGTGCTTCAGCGCCAGCTCTCCTCCATCGCGGCCCTGGCTCTGGTACCCCGGGGCGGGGACACTCACTTGAACTCCCCAAAGAACTGGGAGACGCAGCCCCGCTCGCTGCCGCAGGGGTAGTGGAAGGTGCGGGGACAGCGCCGGGCTCTGCAGGTGACCGAGGCGCCCGGCTGGCGGCAGATGCAGCACCTCTGGGGATGACAGGGGTGTCTGTGCGGTTGCTTGCAGCCAGCTGCCAGAGCGTCCCTGCGGGAGTGCTGGCCTGTGCAGTGCTGGACATAGGCAATGGGGACCGTCATGCCCTCAGGCCTCACCTTCCGTGCCACCCTCTTCAGCTCCTCTTGGATGTCAGGGAAGAGGAAGCCATAGAAGCCCTCTTCATCAGCCCCTCTCTGGTTCAGCCTGCTGGCGTGGTACTGCAAGAGGGGAGAAGAGGGGACGTGCCAGGGGCTGCCGGCGGTGCGGGGCCGGGGAGCAGGGGGTGCCAGGACCAGGCACTCACCAGGCAGTTCTCATGGACGCAGAGCCCATCCTGACGGCAAAGCTGCCCCAGCACCTCGGGGTTGCAATCTGCGCGCTGGCAGAACCCGCACACTGCAGGGGGACAGCAGCGTCACCGCCTGCCCTGTGACAAGGTCCCAGTGTAATGCTGGGAGCGGGAATGGGGAGACACCCGACCGCCTTCCTATGCTGCTTGCATCCACAATCCCCTCTGGCAGGGTGCCAGCGGGGTGCTGTGCACTCACGCTCCTCACCGGGCTCATCCCGCTGCCTCTTGCACGGGGGAGGCTCACAGGAGGGCTCGTCCTCCTCCGGCAGCGCTGCCGGACACTGGGCCGTGCGGCGCCGTGATTTGCGCTTCATCGTAGCGAGAGGCTGCAGCCAAGGAGATGCCTGCGCCTGGGGACGTGGCTCTGCTCAAAGACCCTCCTGCTCTGGGGCTGCTGGCGGGGCACCCTTGCCGTGCAGGGTGTTTGTGACGCGGCACCGCACGAGGGTTCCGCACGGGGCATCTGGAACGCGGGGACAGGCGCAGGGCTGTGATCCAGGGATGGATGGAGGCAGGGAGCGTGGCACAGGCTGGCTGGGCTCATCATGACCCCCCTGCCCCTCACAGTGCCTGCCCTGCAGGCAGCCCCGGCGCTAGACCCACCGGCACAGGACCCAGCAGCACAGGGGGATGATCGCTTCCCTGGCCCGGCTGCCGCACTCTTGCTCATACAAGCCAGGATGCCACTGGCCTTCCTGGCCACCTGGGCACAGACCTGGCTCAGCTTTAGCTGCCTTTTGACCACCACCCCAAGTCGTTTCCACCAGCCTCTTTTCCCTGGTGTATGGGGCTGTTGCGACCCGTAGTAAGAGATCATAGTAAGAGATTATTTGTTTGGGTGGCCACTCATTGTCCTTCCAGTTACCAATTTGTAGTTCCCTTTTAGATCGTTTCCTTCTTAGTTCATCTGTTTCTGTGTACAACTGGACTCCCAAACGTTCTCCTTGGCTCATAGCTGGTAAAAAAGAAACTCGGTCTCATTGTTCCTAATACACGTGATCCTGTCCAATTTTTAGGTAAAAATGCAAAGGCTGCTTTACCACAGATCCAATAATGCCCGTCTGGAGTGGGCCAACCGTTTGGTATATTAGTTCCATTAGTCCAGTTAGGGAATTGGTGATTCATTTCTATAGGATCTCCCCATTTTTCCCAGCCTTTCTTTGTTCTCTTCCATAGATCACCTCCTTCACAAAGCTAATTTCCTACTGGTTTGCCGTCACTTTCTGAATTTTGCCAACACCTTTTCCAATTACATTTGTTTGTAAGATCCATTGCTGCCTTCTGTTATTTCCTTCTTGATTTCTCCAGATCACAGGATCGCTTATGTTACTCTCCATCGCTTCCCAGGGCCATCTCTCTCCCTGGTTAGTTCCCCCACAAACATAGCAGTTGCTTACATTCAATGCTTTAGCTATATTTTACAAAGAGATTGTTAGCAACAGTGGGAATTTCATATTGGACTCCTGTTTCCGTTTCATGATAAAATGAGTTGAATAATAAATGATGTTGTATTGATTCCTTAACACTTTCCGTAATTTGAATTTGGACTTTAGCTCCTGGACCCTTTCCTGTAGCCCATATTTTAATTCCAAATTCCTTAATTTTCTTATTTTTCCATTTTCCAATAGTCATGATAGTTAGATTGAGAAGGGTACATTCGTGTGGTCCACAATCTGGCTTTACTGGGACATTTTGAATAAAGGCTATACGCAGATATGTTTTTCACTCTAAGAAACCACCCCAAGTGACAGACGGAATGCGAGATGAATATACCTCCGTCAGATCCCTTAATTTTGGCTTTGGAAAAGGAGAGGGAAAAACTGAAAGCTAAGCTGGAGAGATGTTCAGATTGGGATACTGGGGAAAGATGTTAAGCAAAGCAAGAAGGAAAGCAAGGGAGCTCGGGCAGCTCCTGTGTTTTGAGCGTGGGATGAGTGCTGGGGAGGCAGAGGTGGAGGGATGTCGGGCGGAGGTGGGGGAGTGGGTTCTTCTCCTATGGGACCGGATCCGTGTGTGCTGTGGGGAGTTTGGACGTTGGAAGTGGGACTGCCCTGGGGGGAGTGCCATGGGGTGGCTCCTGTGGCTGAATTGGAACTAGACAGACGGGGACCTGGGGAATCTACCCCAGCAGATCCACTGGTTAAATTAAAACTAGGGACTAGAGGAAATAAAGTGGAATTTTAGTGGATGCAGGAGCAACTTATTCGGTGTTAAATCAGAGGGAAAAGAATTTGTTACGGATGTGGGAGCTACTGGCCACCAAGAAAAAAAAAAAAAAAAAAAAAAGGAAAAGACCCCAAAAAAAGGCAAAAAGAGGCATTCTTTCTGAAACCCGTAAAGTACAAATTCGGAAAACAAAGAGGAATGCATGAATTTTTATGCATGCTAAATTCTCCCAACTCTGTATTAGGGTGAGAAGCAACATTGAAAGAAGGCAAAATGGAATGAAGAGTTAAAAACGATCAATTAGTTTTAGATTTGAGTTTCTCTTTAATTCGACAGAGAAGCAAACAGGAGGAGCTTCCTGAAATAGAAGAAATCCTCAAGCAGGTGTATCTGGTAGTATGGGCGTCTGAAGTTCCAGGGAAGGCGAAAAATGCTTTGCCTGTTCAAGTAGAAATAAAAAGGGGGGGCCTGCCCAATTAGAATAAAACAATATCCCCTAAAATTGCAGGGAAAGGGAAGTAAAAATCGTTGATAAATTTTGAAATCTACATTATTAATTGAGTGTGAATTGGAATATAATACTCCTATCTCGCCAGTAAAGAAATAAAGTTGCAGACTGGTTCAAGATCTCAGAGCAATCAACAAATTTGTAGAGGATATTCATCCAGTAATAGCTAATCCGTACACCTTATTGACTAAATTGAACACTAATCAGAAATGCTTTGCCGTCTTGGATTTAAAGGACTCTTTGGCTGCAGCCAGCCGGGAGTGATGTGAGTACCGCTGGGGGCTAAGGGGGCGATGGCTGGGGCAGAGGGATGGGGACACGGCTGGGGCCCTATTGCAGGCAGCCCGCTGCCCCGGCCGAGCACTCTAACGTGGGACTTGTCCTGGCAGCATGGTCACCAAGAAGGAGCTGTGCACAGACCCGCGGGCGGCCTGGGTGCAGGCGCATGTGCAGCACTTCCAGAGCCTGAAGAACTGATCCTTCCCCACTGCCACCCCTGATGCCCCTGGTGCTTCCCCAGACCCAGGTACGCAGGAGAGCACTTGGATGGCAGCCTTCTTCAATGGGAAAGCTTATTCTATTTAACTTATTTAAACAAACTATTTTCTGCTAAAAAGGGGGGGAAACCCCCCAAAATCAATTATATGAAATCCCTGCTTTAAACTGAAAAGAATTTAAACCGTATCAATTTGCTTGTTAATGAACAGCCTGGTGCTTCGGTGCCTGAGTAGAGTGTTTGCATTATCAACCCCTTTGTGTGTCTCTGAAGTCCCTGCTGGAGCCCCGATGCGAGAGACAAGACCCACGGGGACCCCATTGCTCTCCACGCATCCTGGGGTCACTGCTCTCTCTGGAACAGAGCAGCCTCAGCCCCACAGCATCCCCCACGGTGCCTCCCCCTCCCCAGCCTGGGTTCAGCTCCGGTGCCACCCATCGGGTGCCACCAGGTTCTCAAGCGGGTGCCCAGCGCCAGCTCCTCTTTGGGAAGCAGCCCGGCATCCCCTGTGATGCCAGGAGGAGGCTGGGGCCGCGGCAGCGCCTCTTGCCGCGCAGCGCTCAGGCACAAGCAGCAAAGCCGCGTCGGTGAGGGTCCAAGTTTTATTAGAGGGAACCTGCCCATGCCTAGGGCAGGGCCTGCGAGGGCAGGTTGGTGTCGGGGTGTCCTGCAGGGATGCCGGCCTCTTCGTCCTCAGGGGAGGTGTCCGGAGCTGGGCCACTGTGCGAGGATCCCTGTGCCGCTGGGTCCAGCGCCTGGGCTGGCTGCAAGGCGGGCGCTGCGAGGGGCAGGGGGATGATGAGCACAGCCAGCCCGTGCCACGCTCCCTCCCTCCAGCCCTGGATCACGGCCCCGAGCCTGTCCCCGCGTCCCAAGTAGCAGTGGTGGCCGCATGGCTCTTGGGACCTTGCGTCCCACCCCCAGCTGCAGCCCTCACCAGTGCCCGTGCCGCTGCAGTCACAGCATTCCCAGGAATGCACCTCTCCTCCCAGGTTGGAGCAGCGCTGGTGGGTCCCGCGGGAGCCACAGGACTGGCAGAGCAGCAGTCGCCAGGGCCTGGGGGGGCAATGGGACACATTGCCACCAAAGGCCCCTGAGATGGATGGGGGGTGCCAGCCTGTTACCTCCATCCCCAGCCAAAGGGGGTGACCTCGGGGACCACCCGCACTCACCCGTTCTCCTCTGCCGCTTCCCGTCCCAGGGGGCACAGGCACCGGCTGCTGTCACAGGAGCTGTGCCGCCGATAATGGTCGGCAAAGGCTCCATCCTCCTCCCAGGCAGCATCCCTGTGGGAGCAGAGGAGGGCTCAGCCCTGGGGATGTGGGGAGGCAGCAGGGGATCGGCTGGAGCATCCCGGAGGGGAAGGAGGCAGCGGGAGGGCACCCACCTGTCCGGGATTTTGATGCCCAGGCGGAACATCTCTTCTCGGAAGGTGACCGTGTCCTGGCAGAGCGGGCAGCGGAAGTGGTGCAGGGCAGAGCGCAGCGCCTGGCCCTGGGGCAGACACAGCGTCAGCACCAGGGGGTGCTGGGGTCCCGTTCACCCCCCGCAGCTTGGTGCCGGGGTGAGCGCAGGGGTGATGATGTCGGGGACCGCGGGGGCTGCCGCCTACCTGAATACAGCGGCGGTGGAACCAGGCGCTGGTGCAGGTGGGACAGACCAGGGTGTCAAAGCACGGCCGCTCCGCCACCGCCTCCTGGCAGATGAGGCACAGGGTCTGGTCCTGCTGCACCGCCCGCACCCGCTGCACCGGCCGGTGCTTCCAGCAGAAGGACCTGCGGACGGAGGTGGTGCTTCAGCGCCAGCTCTCCTCCATCGCGGCCCTGGCTCTGGTACCCCGGGGCGGGGACACTCACTTGAACTCCCCAAAGAACTGGGAGACGCAGCCCCGCTCGCTGCCGCAGGGGTAGTGGAAGGTGCGGGGACAGCGCCGGGCTCTGCAGGTGACCGAGGCGCCCGGCTGGCGGCAGATGCAGCACCTCTGGGGATGACAGGGGTGTCTGTGCGGTTGCTTGCAGCCAGCTGCCAGAGCGTCCCTGCGGGAGTGCTGGCCTGTGCAGTGCTGGACATAGGCAATGGGGACCGTCATGCCCTCAGGCCTCACCTTCCGTGCCACCCTCTTCAGCTCCTCTTGGATGTCAGGGAAGAGGAAGCCATAGAAGCCCTCTTCATCAGCCCCTCTCTGGTTCAGCCTGCTGGCGTGGTACTGCAAGAGGGGAGAAGAGGGGACGTGCCAGGGGCTGCCGGCGGTGCGGGGCCGGGGAGCAGGGGGTGCCAGGACCAGGCACTCACCAGGCAGTTCTCATGGACGCAGAGCCCATCCTGACGGCAAAGCTGCCCCAGCACCTCGGGGTTGCAATCTGCGCGCTGGCAGAACCCGCACACTGCAGGGGGACAGCAGCGTCACCGCCTGCCCTGTGACAAGGTCCCAGTGTAATGCTGGGAGCGGGAATGGGGAGACACCCGACCGCCTTCCTATGCTGCTTGCATCCACAATCCCCTCTGGCAGGGTGCCAGCGGGGTGCTGTGCACTCACGCTCCTCACCGGGCTCATCCCGCTGCCTCTTGCACGGGGGAGGCTCACAGGAGGGCTCGTCCTCCTCCGGCAGCGCTGCCGGACACTGGGCCGTGCGGCGCCGTGATTTGCGCTTCATCGTAGCGAGAGGCTGCAGCCAAGGAGATGCCTGCGCCTGGGGACGTGGCTCTGCTCAAAGACCCTCCTGCTCTGGGGCTGCTGGCGGGGCACCCTTGCCGTGCAGGGTGTTTGTGACGCGGCACCGCACGAGGGTTCCGCACGGGGCATCTGGAACGCGGGGACAGGCGCAGGGCTGTGATCCAGGGATGGATGGAGGCAGGGAGCGTGGCACAGGCTGGCTGGGCTCATCATGACCCCCCTGCCCCTCACAGTGCCTGCCCTGCAGGCAGCCCCGGCGCTAGACCCACCGGCACAGGACCCAGCAGCACAGGGGGATGATCGCTTCCCTGGCCCGGCTGCCGCACTCTTGCTCATACAAGCCAGGATGCCACTGGCCTTCCTGGCCACCTGGGCACAGACCTGGCTCAGCTTTAGCTGCCTTTTGACCACCACCCCAAGTCGTTTCCACCAGCCTCTTTTCCCTGGTGTATGGGGCTGTTGCGACCCGTAGTAAGAGATCATAGTAAGAGATTATTTGTTTGGGTGGCCACTCATTGTCCTTCCAGTTACCAATTTGTAGTTCCCTTTTAGATCGTTTCCTTCTTAGTTCATCTGTTTCTGTGTACAACTGGACTCCCAAACGTTCTCCTTGGCTCATAGCTGGTAAAAAAGAAACTCGGTCTCATTGTTCCTAATACACGTGATCCTGTCCAATTTTTAGGTAAAAATGCAAAGGCTGCTTTACCACAGATCCAATAATGCCCGTCTGGAGTGGGCCAACCGTTTGGTATATTAGTTCCATTAGTCCAGTTAGGGAATTGGTGATTCATTTCTATAGGATCTCCCCATTTTTCCCAGCCTTTCTTTGTTCTCTTCCATAGATCACCTCCTTCACAAAGCAAATTTCCTACTGGTTTGCCGTCACTTTCTGAATTTTGCCAACACCTTTTCCAATTACATTTGTTTGTAAGATCCATTGCTGCCTTCTGTTATTTCCTTCTTGATTTCTCCAGATCACAGGATCGCTTATGTTACTCTCCATCGCTTCCCAGGGCCATCTCTCTCCCTGGTTAGTTCCCCCACAAACATAGCAGTTGCTTACATTCAATGCTTTAGCTATATTTTACAAAGAGATTGTTAGCAACAGTGGGAATTTCATATTGGACTCCTGTTTCCGTTTCATGATAAAATGAGTTGAATAATAAATGATGTTGTATTGATTCCTTAACACTTTCCGTAATTTGAATTTGGACTTTAGCTCCTGGACCCTTTCCTGTAGCCCATATTTTAATTCCAAATTCCTTAATTTTCTTATTTTTCCATTTTCCAATAGTCATGATAGTTAGATTGAGAAGGGTACATTCGTGTGGTCCACAATCTGGCTTTACTGGGACATTTTGAATAAAGGCTATACGCAGATATGTTTTTCACTCTAAGAAACCACCCCAAGTGACAGACGGAATGCGAGATGAATATACCTCCGTCAGATCCCTTAATTTTGGCTTTGGAAAAGGAGAGGGAAAAACTGAAAGCTAAGCTGGAGAGATGTTCAGATTGGGATACTGGGGAAAGATGTTAAGCAAAGCAAGAAGGAAAGCAAGGGAGCTCGGGCAGCTCCTGTGTTTTGAGCGTGGGATGAGTGCTGGGGAGGCAGAGGTGGAGGGATGTCGGGCGGAGGTGGGGGAGTGGGTTCTTCTCCTATGGGACCGGATCCGTGTGTGCTGTGGGGAGTTTGGACGTTGGAAGTGGGACTGCCCTGGGGGGAGTGCCATGGGGTGGCTCCTGTGGCTGAATTGGAACTAGACAGACGGGGACCTGGGGAATCTACCCCAGCAGATCCACTGGTTAAATTAAAACTAGGGACTAGAGGAAATAAAGTGGAATTTTAGTGGATGCAGGAGCAACTTATTCGGTGTTAAATCAGAGGGAAAAGAATTTGTTACGGATGTGGGAGCTACTGGCCACCAAGAAAAAAAAAAAAAAAAAAAAAGAAAAGACCCCAAAAAAAGGCAAAAAGAGGCATTCTTTCTGAAACCCGTAAAGTACAAATTCGGAAAACAAAGAGGAATGCATGAATTTTTATGCATGCTAAATTCTCCCAACTCTGTATTAGGGTGAGAAGCAACATTGAAAGAAGGCAAAATGGAATGAAGAGTTAAAAACGATCAATTAGTTTTAGATTTGAGTTTCTCTTTAATTCGACAGAGAAGCAAACAGGAGGAGCTTCCTGAAATAGAAGAAATCCTCAAGCAGGTGTATCTGGTAGTATGGGCGTCTGAAGTTCCAGGGAAGGCGAAAAATGCTTTGCCTGTTCAAGTAGAAATAAAAAGGGGGGGCCTGCCCAATTAGAATAAAACAATATCCCCTAAAATTGCAGGGAAAGGGAAGTAAAAATCGTTGATAAATTTTGAAATCTACATTATTAATTGAGTGTGAATTGGAATATAATACTCCTATCTCGCCAGTAAAGAAATAAAGTTGCAGACTGGTTCAAGATCTCAGAGCAATCAACAAATTTGTAGAGGATATTCATCCAGTAATAGCTAATCCGTACACCTTATTGACTAAATTGAACACTAATCAGAAATGCTTTGCCGTCTTGGATTTAAAGGACTCTTTGGCTGCAGCCAGCCGGGAGTGATGTGAGTACCGCTGGGGGCTAAGGGGGCGATGGCTGGGGCAGAGGGATGGGGACACGGCTGGGGCCCTATTGCAGGCAGCCCGCTGCCCCGGCCGAGCACTCTAACGTGGGACTTGTCCTGGCAGCATGGTCACCAAGAAGGAGCTGTGCACAGACCCGCGGGCGGCCTGGGTGCAGGCGCATGTGCAGCACTTCCAGAGCCTGAAGAACTGATCCTTCCCCACTGCCACCCCTGATGCCCCTGGTGCTTCCCCAGACCCAGGTACGCAGGAGAGCACTTGGATGGCAGCCTTCTTCAATGGGAAAGCTTATTCTATTTAACTTATTTAAACAAACTATTTTCTGCTAAAAAGGGGGGGAAACCCCCCAAAATCAATTATATGAAATCCCTGCTTTAAACTGAAAAGAATTTAAACCGTATCAATTTGCTTGTTAATGAACAGCCTGGTGCTTCGGTGCCTGAGTAGAGTGTTTGCATTATCAACCCCTTTGTGTGTCTCTGAAGTCCCTGCTGGAGCCCCGATGCGAGAGACAAGACCCACGGGGACCCCATTGCTCTCCACGCATCCTGGGGTCACTGCTCTCTCTGGAACAGAGCAGCCTCAGCCCCACAGCATCCCCCACGGTGCCTCCCCCTCCCCAGCCTGGGTTCAGCTCCGGTGCCACCCATCGGGTGCCACCAGGTTCTCAAGCGGGTGCCCAGCGCCAGCTCCTCTTTGGGAAGCAGCCCGGCATCCCCTGTGATGCCAGGAGGAGGCTGGGGCCGCGGCAGCGCCTCTTGCCGCGCAGCGCTCAGGCACAAGCAGCAAAGCCGCGTCGGTGAGGGTCCAAGTTTTATTAGAGGGAACCTGCCCATGCCTAGGGCAGGGCCTGCGAGGGCAGGTTGGTGTCGGGGTGTCCTGCAGGGATGCCGGCCTCTTCGTCCTCAGGGGAGGTGTCCGGAGCTGGGCCACTGTGCGAGGATCCCTGTGCCGCTGGGTCCAGCGCCTGGGCTGGCTGCAAGGCGGGCGCTGCGAGGGGCAGGGGGATGATGAGCACAGCCAGCCCGTGCCACGCTCCCTCCCTCCAGCCCTGGATCACGGCCCCGAGCCTGTCCCCGCGTCCCAAGTAGCAGTGGTGGCCGCATGGCTCTTGGGACCTTGCGTCCCACCCCCAGCTGCAGCCCTCACCAGTGCCCGTGCCGCTGCAGTCACAGCATTCCCAGGAATGCACCTCTCCTCCCAGGTTGGAGCAGCGCTGGTGGGTCCCGCGGGAGCCACAGGACTGGCAGAGCAGCAGTCGCCAGGGCCTGGGGGGGCAATGGGACACATTGCCACCAAAGGCCCCTGAGATGGATGGGGGGTGCCAGCCTGTTACCTCCATCCCCAGCCAAAGGGGGTGACCTCGGGGACCACCCGCACTCACCCGTTCTCCTCTGCCGCTTCCCGTCCCAGGGGGCACAGGCACCGGCTGCTGTCACAGGAGCTGTGCCGCCGATAATGGTCGGCAAAGGCTCCATCCTCCTCCCAGGCAGCATCCCTGTGGGAGCAGAGGAGGGCTCAGCCCTGGGGATGTGGGGAGGCAGCAGGGGATCGGCTGGAGCATCCCGGAGGGGAAGGAGGCAGCGGGAGGGCACCCACCTGTCCGGGATTTTGATGCCCAGGCGGAACATCTCTTCTCGGAAGGTGACCGTGTCCTGGCAGAGCGGGCAGCGGAAGTGGTGCAGGGCAGAGCGCAGCGCCTGGCCCTGGGGCAGACACAGCGTCAGCACCAGGGGGTGCTGGGGTCCCGTTCACCCCCCGCAGCTTGGTGCCGGGGTGAGCGCAGGGGTGATGATGTCGGGGACCGCGGGGGCTGCCGCCTACCTGAATACAGCGGCGGTGGAACCAGGCGCTGGTGCAGGTGGGACAGACCAGGGTGTCAAAGCACGGCCGCTCCGCCACCGCCTCCTGGCAGATGAGGCACAGGGTCTGGTCCTGCTGCACCGCCCGCACCCGCTGCACCGGCCGGTGCTTCCAGCAGAAGGACCTGCGGACGGAGGTGGTGCTTCAGCGCCAGCTCTCCTCCATCGCGGCCCTGGCTCTGGTACCCCGGGGCGGGGACACTCACTTGAACTCCCCAAAGAACTGGGAGACGCAGCCCCGCTCGCTGCCGCAGGGGTAGTGGAAGGTGCGGGGACAGCGCCGGGCTCTGCAGGTGACCGAGGCGCCCGGCTGGCGGCAGATGCAGCACCTCTGGGGATGACAGGGGTGTCTGTGCGGTTGCTTGCAGCCAGCTGCCAGAGCGTCCCTGCGGGAGTGCTGGCCTGTGCAGTGCTGGACATAGGCAATGGGGACCGTCATGCCCTCAGGCCTCACCTTCCGTGCCACCCTCTTCAGCTCCTCTTGGATGTCAGGGAAGAGGAAGCCATAGAAGCCCTCTTCATCAGCCCCTCTCTGGTTCAGCCTGCTGGCGTGGTACTGCAAGAGGGGAGAAGAGGGGACGTGCCAGGGGCTGCCGGCGGTGCGGGGCCGGGGAGCAGGGGGTGCCAGGACCAGGCACTCACCAGGCAGTTCTCATGGACGCAGAGCCCATCCTGACGGCAAAGCTGCCCCAGCACCTCGGGGTTGCAATCTGCGCGCTGGCAGAACCCGCACACTGCAGGGGGACAGCAGCGTCACCGCCTGCCCTGTGACAAGGTCCCAGTGTAATGCTGGGAGCGGGAATGGGGAGACACCCGACCGCCTTCCTATGCTGCTTGCATCCACAATCCCCTCTGGCAGGGTGCCAGCGGGGTGCTGTGCACTCACGCTCCTCACCGGGCTCATCCCGCTGCCTCTTGCACGGGGGAGGCTCACAGGAGGGCTCGTCCTCCTCCGGCAGCGCTGCCGGACACTGGGCCGTGCGGCGCCGTGATTTGCGCTTCATCGTAGCGAGAGGCTGCAGCCAAGGAGATGCCTGCGCCTGGGGACGTGGCTCTGCTCAAAGACCCTCCTGCTCTGGGGCTGCTGGCGGGGCACCCTTGCCGTGCAGGGTGTTTGTGACGCGGCACCGCACGAGGGTTCCGCACGGGGCATCTGGAACGCGGGGACAGGCGCAGGGCTGTGATCCAGGGATGGATGGAGGCAGGGAGCGTGGCACAGGCTGGCTGGGCTCATCATGACCCCCCTGCCCCTCACAGTGCCTGCCCTGCAGGCAGCCCCGGCGCTAGACCCACCGGCACAGGACCCAGCAGCACAGGGGGATGATCGCTTCCCTGGCCCGGCTGCCGCACTCTTGCTCATACAAGCCAGGATGCCACTGGCCTTCCTGGCCACCTGGGCACAGACCTGGCTCAGCTTTAGCTGCCTTTTGACCACCACCCCAAGTCGTTTCCACCAGCCTCTTTTCCCTGGTGTATGGGGCTGTTGCGACCCGTAGTAAGAGATCATAGTAAGAGATTATTTGTTTGGGTGGCCACTCATTGTCCTTCCAGTTACCAATTTGTAGTTCCCTTTTAGATCGTTTCCTTCTTAGTTCATCTGTTTCTGTGTACAACTGGACTCCCAAACGTTCTCCTTGGCTCATAGCTGGTAAAAAAGAAACTCGGTCTCATTGTTCCTAATACACGTGATCCTGTCCAATTTTTAGGTAAAAATGCAAAGGCTGCTTTACCACAGATCCAATAATGCCCGTCTGGAGTGGGCCAACCGTTTGGTATATTAGTTCCATTAGTCCAGTTAGGGAATTGGTGATTCATTTCTATAGGATCTCCCCATTTTTCCCAGCCTTTCTTTGTTCTCTTCCATAGATCACCTCCTTCACAAAGCTAATTTCCTACTGGTTTGCCGTCACTTTCTGAATTTTGCCAACACCTTTTCCAATTACATTTGTTTGTAAGATCCATTGCTGCCTTCTGTTATTTCCTTCTTGATTTCTCCAGATCACAGGATCGCTTATGTTACTCTCCATCGCTTCCCAGGGCCATCTCTCTCCCTGGTTAGTTCCCCCACAAACATAGCAGTTGCTTACATTCAATGCTTTAGCTATATTTTACAAAGAGATTGTTAGCAACAGTGGGAATTTCATATTGGACTCCTGTTTCCGTTTCATGATAAAATGAGTTGAATAATAAATGATGTTGTATTGATTCCTTAACACTTTCCGTAATTTGAATTTGGACTTTAGCTCCTGGACCCTTTCCTGTAGCCCATATTTTAATTCCAAATTCCTTAATTTTCTTATTTTTCCATTTTCCAATAGTCATGATAGTTAGATTGAGAAGGGTACATTCGTGTGGTCCACAATCTGGCTTTACTGGGACATTTTGAATAAAGGCTATACGCAGATATGTTTTTCACTCTAAGAAACCACCCCAAGTGACAGACGGAATGCGAGATGAATATACCTCCGTCAGATCCCTTAATTTTGGCTTTGGAAAAGGAGAGGGAAAAACTGAAAGCTAAGCTGGAGAGATGTTCAGATTGGGATACTGGGGAAAGATGTTAAGCAAAGCAAGAAGGAAAGCAAGGGAGCTCGGGCAGCTCCTCTGTTTTGAGCGTGGGATGAGTGCTGGGGAGGCAGAGGTGGAGGGATGTCGGGCGGAGGTGGGGGAGTGGGTTCTTCTCCTATGGGACCGGATCCGTGTGTGCTGTGGGGAGTTTGGACGTTGGAAGTGGGACTGCCCTGGGGGGAGTGCCATGGGGTGGCTCCTGTGGCTGAATTGGAACTAGACAGACGGGGACCTGGGGAATCTACCCCAGCAGATCCACTGGTTAAATTAAAACTAGGGACTAGAGGAAATAAAGTGGAATTTTAGTGGATGCAGGAGCAACTTATTCGGTGTTAAATCAGAGGGAAAAGAATTTGTTACGGATGTGGGAGCTACTGGCCACCAAGAAAAAAAAAAAAAAAAAAAAAGAAAAGACCCCAAAAAAAGGCAAAAAGAGGCATTCTTTCTGAAACCCGTAAAGTACAAATTCGGAAAACAAAGAGGAATGCATGAATTTTTATGCATGCTAAATTCTCCCAACTCTGTATTAGGGTGAGAAGCAACATTGAAAGAAGGCAAAATGGAATGAAGAGTTAAAAACGATCAATTAGTTTTAGATTTGAGTTTCTCTTTAATTCGACAGAGAAGCAAACAGGAGGAGCTTCCTGAAATAGAAGAAATCCTCAAGCAGGTGTATCTGGTAGTATGGGCGTCTGAAGTTCCAGGGAAGGCGAAAAATGCTTTGCCTGTTCAAGTAGAAATAAAAAGGGGGGGCCTGCCCAATTAGAATAAAACAATATCCCCTAAAATTGCAGGGAAAGGGAAGTAAAAATCGTTGATAAATTTTGAAATCTACATTATTAATTGAGTGTGAATTGGAATATAATACTCCTATCTCGCCAGTAAAGAAATAAAGTTGCAGACTGGTTCAAGATCTCAGAGCAATCAACAAATTTGTAGAGGATATTCATCCAGTAATAGCTAATCCGTACACCTTATTGACTAAATTGAACACTAATCAGAAATGCTTTGCCGTCTTGGATTTAAAGGACTCTTTGGCTGCAGCCAGCCGGGAGTGATGTGAGTACCGCTGGGGGCTAAGGGGGCGATGGCTGGGGCAGAGGGATGGGGACACGGCTGGGGCCCTATTGCAGGCAGCCCGCTGCCCCGGCCGAGCACTCTAACGTGGGACTTGTCCTGGCAGCATGGTCACCAAGAAGGAGCTGTGCACAGACCCGCGGGCGGCCTGGGTGCAGGCGCATGTGCAGCACTTCCAGAGCCTGAAGAACTGATCCTTCCCCACTGCCACCCCTGATGCCCCTGGTGCTTCCCCAGACCCAGGTACGCAGGAGAGCACTTGGATGGCAGCCTTCTTCAATGGGAAAGCTTATTCTATTTAACTTATTTAAACAAACTATTTTCTGCTAAAAAGGGGGGGAAACCCCCCAAAATCAATTATATGAAATCCCTGCTTTAAACTGAAAAGAATTTAAACCGTATCAATTTGCTTGTTAATGAACAGCCTGGTGCTTCGGTGCCTGAGTAGAGTGTTTGCATTATCAACCCCTTTGTGTGTCTCTGAAGTCCCTGCTGGAGCCCCGATGCGAGAGACAAGACCCACGGGGACCCCATTGCTCTCCACGCATCCTGGGGTCACTGCTCTCTCTGGAACAGAGCAGCCTCAGCCCCACAGCATCCCCCACGGTGCCTCCCCCTCCCCAGCCTGGGTTCAGCTCCGGTGCCACCCATCGGGTGCCACCAGGTTCTCAAGCGGGTGCCCAGCGCCAGCTCCTCTTTGGGAAGCAGCCCGGCATCCCCTGTGATGCCAGGAGGAGGCTGGGGCCGCGGCAGCGCCTCTTGCCGCGCAGCGCTCAGGCACAAGCAGCAAAGCCGCGTCGGTGAGGGTCCAAATTTTATTAGAGGGAACCTGCCCATGCCTAGGGCAGGGCCTGCGAGGGCAGGTTGGTGTCGGGGTGTCCTGCAGGGATGCCGGCCTCTTCGTCCTCAGGGGACGTGTCCGGAGCTGGGCCACTGTGCGAGGATCCCTGTGCCGCTGGGTCCAGCGCCTGGGCTGGCTGCAAGGCGGGCGCTGCGAGGGGCAGGGGGATGATGAGCACAGCCAGCCCGTGCCACGCTCCCTCCCTCCAGCCCTGGATCACGGCCCCGAGCCTGTCCCCGCGTCCCAAGTAGCAGTGGTGGCCGCATGGCTCTTGGGACCTTGCGTCCCACCCCCAGCTGCAGCCCTCACCAGTGCCCGTGCCGCTGCAGTCACAGCATTCCCAGGAATGCACCTCTCCTCCCAGGTTGGAGCAGCGCTGGTGGGTCCCGCGGGAGCCACAGGACTGGCAGAGCAGCAGTCGCCAGGGCCTGGGGGGGCAATGGGACACATTGCCACCAAAGGCCCCTGAGATGGATGGGGGGTGCCAGCCTGTTACCTCCATCCCCAGCCAAAGGGGGTGACCTCGGGGACCACCCGCACTCACCCGTTCTCCTCTGCCGCTTCCCGTCCCAGGGGGCACAGGCACCGGCTGCTGTCACAGGAGCTGTGCCGCCGATAATGGTCGGCAAAGGCTCCATCCTCCTCCCAGGCAGCATCCCTGTGGGAGCAGAGGAGGGCTCAGCCCTGGGGATGTGGGGAGGCAGCAGGGGATCGGCTGGAGCATCCCGGAGGGGAAGGAGGCAGCGGGAGGGCACCCACCTGTCCGGGATTTTGATGCCCAGGCGGAACATCTCTTCTCGGAAGGTGACCGTGTCCTGGCAGAGCGGGCAGCGGAAGTGGTGCAGGGCAGAGCGCAGCGCCTGGCCCTGGGGCAGACACAGCGTCAGCACCAGGGGGTGCTGGGGTCCCGTTCACCCCCCGCAGCTTGGTGCCGGGGTGAGCGCAGGGGTGATGATGTCGGGGACCGCGGGGGCTGCCGCCTACCTGAATACAGCGGCGGTGGAACCAGGCGCTGGTGCAGGTGGGACAGACCAGGGTGTCAAAGCACGGCCGCTCCGCCACCGCCTCCTGGCAGATGAGGCACAGGGTCTGGTCCTGCTGCACCGCCCGCACCCGCTGCACCGGCCGGTGCTTCCAGCAGAAGGACCTGCGGACGGAGGTGGTGCTTCAGCGCCAGCTCTCCTCCATCGCGGCCCTGGCTCTGGTACCCCGGGGCGGGGACACTCACTTGAACTCCCCAAAGAACTGGGAGACGCAGCCCCGCTCGCTGCCGCAGGGGTAGTGGAAGGTGCGGGGACAGCGCCGGGCTCTGCAGGTGACCGAGGCGCCCGGCTGGCGGCAGATGCAGCACCTCTGGGGATGACAGGGGTGTCTGTGCGGTTGCTTGCAGCCAGCTGCCAGAGCGTCCCTGCGGGAGTGCTGGCCTGTGCAGTGCTGGACATAGGCAATGGGGACCGTCATGCCCTCAGGCCTCACCTTCCGTGCCACCCTCTTCAGCTCCTCTTGGATGTCAGGGAAGAGGAAGCCATAGAAGCCCTCTTCATCAGCCCCTCTCTGGTTCAGCCTGCTGGCGTGGTACTGCAAGAGGGGAGAAGAGGGGACGTGCCAGGGGCTGCCGGCGGTGCGGGGCCGGGGAGCAGGGGGTGCCAGGACCAGGCACTCACCAGGCAGTTCTCATGGACGCAGAGCCCATCCTGACGGCAAAGTTGCCCCAGCACCTCGGGGTTGCAATCTGCGCGCTGGCAGAACCCGCACACTGCAGGGGGACAGCAGCGTCACCGCCTGCCCTGTGACAAGGTCCCAGTGTAATGCTGGGAGCGGGAATGGGGAGACACCCGACCGCCTTCCTATGCTGCTTGCATCCACAATCCCCTCTGGCAGGGTGCCAGCGGGGTGCTGTGCACTCACGCTCCTCACCGGGCTCATCCCGCTGCCTCTTGCACGGGGGAGGCTCACAGGAGGGCTCGTCCTCCTCCGGCAGCGCTGCCGGACACTGGGCCGTGCGGCGCCGTGATTTGCGCTTCATCGTAGCGAGAGGCTGCAGCCAAGGAGATGCCTGCGCCTGGGGACGTGGCTCTGCTCAAAGACCCTCCTGCTCTGGGGCTGCTGGCGGGGCACCCTTGCCGTGCAGGGTGTTTGTGACGCGGCACCGCACGAGGGTTCCGCACGGGGCATCTGGAACGCGGGGACAGGCGCAGGGCTGTGATCCAGGGATGGATGGAGGCAGGGAGCGTGGCACAGGCTGGCTGGGCTCATCATGACCCCCCTGCCCCTCACAGTGCCTGCCCTGCAGGCAGCCCCGGCGCTAGACCCACCGGCACAGGACCCAGCAGCACAGGGGGATGATCGCTTCCCTGGCCCGGCTGCCGCACTCTTGCTCATACAAGCCAGGATGCCACTGGCCTTCCTGGCCACCTGGGCACAGACCTGGCTCAGCTTTAGCTGCCTTTTGACCACCACCCCAAGTCGTTTCCACCAGCCTCTTTTCCCTGGTGTATGGGGCTGTTGCGACCCGTAGTAAGAGATCATAGTAAGAGATTATTTGTTTGGGTGGCCACTCATTGTCCTTCCAGTTACCAATTTGTAGTTCCCTTTTAGATCGTTTCCTTCTTAGTTCATCTGTTTCTGTGTACAACTGGACTCCCAAACGTTCTCCTTGGCTCATAGCTGGTAAAAAAGAAACTCGGTCTCATTGTTCCTAATACACGTGATCCTGTCCAATTTTTAGGTAAAAATGCAAAGGCTGCTTTACCACAGATCCAATAATGCCCGTCTGGAGTGGGCCAACCGTTTGGTATATTAGTTCCATTAGTCCAGTTAGGGAATTGGTGATTCATTTCTATAGGATCTCCCCATTTTTCCCAGCCTTTCTTTGTTCTCTTCCATAGATCACCTCCTTCACAAAGCTAATTTCCTACTGGTTTGCCGTCACTTTCTGAATTTTGCCAACACCTTTTCCAATTACATTTGTTTGTAAGATCCATTGCTGCCTTCTGTTATTTCCTTCTTGATTTCTCCAGATCACAGGATCGCTTATGTTACTCTCCATCGCTTCCCAGGGCCATCTCTCTCCCTGGTTAGTTCCCCCACAAACATAGCAGTTGCTTACATTCAATGCTTTAGCTATATTTTACAAAGAGATTGTTAGCAACAGTGGGAATTTCATATTGGACTCCTGTTTCCGTTTCATGATAAAATGAGTTGAATAATAAATGATGTTGTATTGATTCCTTAACACTTTCCGTAATTTGAATTTGGACTTTAGCTCCTGGACCCTTTCCTGTAGCCCATATTTTAATTCCAAATTCCTTAATTTTCTTATTTTTCCATTTTCCAATAGTCATGATAGTTAGATTGAGAAGGGTACATTCGTGTGGTCCACAATCTGGCTTTACTGGGACATTTTGAATAAAGGCTATACGCAGATATGTTTTTCACTCTAAGAAACCACCCCAAGTGACAGACGGAATGCGAGATGAATATACCTCCGTCAGATCCCTTAATTTTGGCTTTGGAAAAGGAGAGGGAAAAACTGAAAGCTAAGCTGGAGAGATGTTCAGATTGGGATACTGGGGAAAGATGTTAAGCAAAGCAAGAAGGAAAGCAAGGGAGCTCGGGCAGCTCCTGTGTTTGAGCGTGGGATGAGTGCTGGGGAGGCAGAGGTGGAGGGATGTCGGGCGGAGGTGGGGGAGTGGGTTCTTCTCCTATGGGACCGGATCCGTGTGTGCTGTGGGGAGTTTGGACGTTGGAAGTGGGACTGCCCTGGGGGGAGTGCCATGGGGTGGCTCCTGTGGCTGAATTGGAACTAGACAGACGGGGACCTGGGGAATCTACCCCAGCAGATCCACTGGTTAAATTAAAACTAGGGACTAGAGGAAATAAAGTGGAATTTTAGTGGATGCAGGAGCAACTTATTCGGTGTTAAATCAGAGGGAAAAGAATTTGTTACGGATGTGGGAGCTACTGGCCACCAAGAAAAAAAAAAAAAAAAAAAAAAAGGAAAAGACCCCAAAAAAAGGCAAAAAGAGGCATTCTTTCTGAAACCCGTAAAGTACAAATTCGGAAAACAAAGAGGAATGCATGAATTTTTATGCATGCTAAATTCTCCCAACTCTGTATTAGGGTGAGAAGCAACATTGAAAGAAGGCAAAATGGAATGAAGAGTTAAAAACGATCAATTAGTTTTAGATTTGAGTTTCTCTTTAATTCGACAGAGAAGCAAACAGGAGGAGCTTCCTGAAATAGAAGAAATCCTCAAGCAGGTGTATCTGGTAGTATGGGCGTCTGAAGTTCCAGGGAAGGCGAAAAATGCTTTGCCTGTTCAAGTAGAAATAAAAAGGGGGGGCCTGCCCAATTAGAATAAAACAATATCCCCTAAAATTGCAGGGAAAGGGAAGTAAAAATCGTTGATAAATTTTGCAATCTACATTATTAATTGAGTGTGAATTGGAATATAATACTCCTATCTCGCCAGTAAAGAAATAAAGTTGCAGACTGGTTCAAGATCTCAGAGCAATCAACAAATTTGTAGAGGATATTCATCCAGTAATAGCTAATCCGTACACCTTATTGACTAAATTGAACACTAATCAGAAATGCTTTGCCGTCTTGGATTTAAAGGACTCTTTGGCTGCAGCCAGCCGGGAGTGATGTGAGTACCGCTGGGGGCTAAGGGGGCGATGGCTGGGGCAGAGGGATGGGGACACGGCTGGGGCCCTATTGCAGGCAGCCCGCTGCCCCGGCCGAGCACTCTAACGTGGGACTTGTCCTGGCAGCATGGTCACCAAGAAGGAGCTGTGCACAGACCCGCGGGCGGCCTGGGTGCAGGCGCATGTGCAGCACTTCCAGAGCCTGAAGAACTGATCCTTCCCCACTGCCACCCCTGATGCCCCTGGTGCTTCCCCAGACCCAGGTACGCAGGAGAGCACTTGGATGGCAGCCTTCTTCAATGGGAAAGCTTATTCTATTTAACTTATTTAAACAAACTATTTTCTGCTAAAAAGGGGGGGAAACCCCCCAAAATCAATTATATGAAATCCCTGCTTTAAACTGAAAAGAATTTAAACCGTATCAATTTGCTTGTTAATGAACAGCCTGGTGCTTCGGTGCCTGAGTAGAGTGTTTGCATTATCAACCCCTTTGTGTGTCTCTGAAGTCCCTGCTGGAGCCCCGATGCGAGAGACAAGACCCACGGGGACCCCATTGCTCTCCACGCATCCTGGGGTCACTGCTCTCTCTGGAACAGAGCAGCCTCAGCCCCACAGCATCCCCCACGGTGCCTCCCCCTCCCCAGCCTGGGTTCAGCTCCGGTGCCACCCATCGGGTGCCACCAGGTTCTCAAGCGGGTGCCCAGCGCCAGCTCCTCTTTGGGAAGCAGCCCGGCATCCCCTGTGATGCCAGGAGGAGGCTGGGGCCGCGGCAGCGCCTCTTGCCGCGCAGCGCTCAGGCACAAGCAGCAAAGCCGCGTCGGTGAGGGTCCAAGTTTTATTAGAGGGAACCTGCCCATGCCTAGGGCAGGGCCTGCGAGGGCAGGTTGGTGTCGGGGTGTCCTGCAGGGATGCCGGCCTCTTCGTCCTCAGGGGACGTGTCCGGAGCTGGGCCACTGTGCGAGGATCCCTGTGCCGCTGGGTCCAGCGCCTGGGCTGGCTGCAAGGCGGGCGCTGCGAGGGGCAGGGGGATGATGAGCACAGCCAGCCCGTGCCACGCTCCCTCCCTCCAGCCCTGGATCACGGCCCCGAGCCTGTCCCCGCGTCCCAAGTAGCAGTGGTGGCCGCATGGCTCTTGGGACCTTGCGTCCCACCCCCAGCTGCAGCCCTCACCAGTGCCCGTGCCGCTGCAGTCACAGCATTCCCAGGAATGCACCTCTCCTCCCAGGTTGGAGCAGCGCTGGTGGGTCCCGCGGGAGCCACAGGACTGGCAGAGCAGCAGTCGCCAGGGCCTGGGGGGGCAATGGGACACATTGCCACCAAAGGCCCCTGAGATGGATGGGGGGTGCCAGCCTGTTACCTCCATCCCCAGCCAAAGGGGGTGACCTCGGGGACCACCCGCACTCACCCGTTCTCCTCTGCCGCTTCCCGTCCCAGGGGGCACAGGCACCGGCTGCTGTCACAGGAGCTGTGCCGCCGATAATGGTCGGCAAAGGCTCCATCCTCCTCCCAGGCAGCATCCCTGTGGGAGCAGAGGAGGGCTCAGCCCTGGGGATGTGGGGAGGCAGCAGGGGATCGGCTGGAGCATCCCGGAGGGGAAGGAGGCAGCGGGAGGGCACCCACCTGTCCGGGATTTTGATGCCCAGGCGGAACATCTCTTCTCGGAAGGTGACCGTGTCCTGGCAGAGCGGGCAGCGGAAGTGGTGCAGGGCAGAGCGCAGCGCCTGGCCCTGGGGCAGACACAGCGTCAGCACCAGGGGGTGCTGGGGTCCCGTTCACCCCCCGCAGCTTGGTGCCGGGGTGAGCGCAGGGGTGATGATGTCGGGGACCGCGGGGGCTGCCGCCTACCTGAATACAGCGGCGGTGGAACCAGGCGCTGGTGCAGGTGGGACAGACCAGGGTGTCAAAGCACGGCCGCTCCGCCACCGCCTCCTGGCAGATGAGGCACAGGGTCTGGTCCTGCTGCACCGCCCGCACCCGCTGCACCGGCCGGTGCTTCCAGCAGAAGGACCTGCGGACGGAGGTGATGCTTCAGCGCCAGCTCTCCTCCATCGCGGCCCTGGCTCTGGTACCCCGGGGCGGGGACACTCACTTGAACTCCCCAAAGAACTGGGAGACGCAGCCCCGCTCGCTGCCGCAGGGGTAGTGGAAGGTGCGGGGACAGCGCCGGGCTCTGCAGGTGACCGAGGCGCCCGGCTGGCGGCAGATGCAGCACCTCTGGGGATGACAGGGGTGTCTGTGCGGTTGCTTGCAGCCAGCTGCCAGAGCGTCCCTGCGGGAGTGCTGGCCTGTGCAGTGCTGGACATAGGCAATGGGGACCGTCATGCCCTCAGGCCTCACCTTCCGTGCCACCCTCTTCAGCTCCTCTTGGATGTCAGGGAAGAGGAAGCCATAGAAGCCCTCTTCATCAGCCCCTCTCTGGTTCAGCCTGCTGGCGTGGTACTGCAAGAGGGGAGAAGAGGGGACGTGCCAGGGGCTGCCGGCGGTGCGGGGCCGGGGAGCAGGGGGTGCCAGGACCAGGCACTCACCAGGCAGTTCTCATGGACGCAGAGCCCATCCTGACGGCAAAGCTGCCCCAGCACCTCGGGGTTGCAATCTGCGCGCTGGCAGAACCCGCACACTGCAGGGGGACAGCAGCGTCACCGCCTGCCCTGTGACAAGGTCCCAGTGTAATGCTGGGAGCGGGAATGGGGAGACACCCGACCGCCTTCCTATGCTGCTTGCATCCACAATCCCCTCTGGCAGGGTGCCAGCGGGGTGCTGCGCACTCACGCTCCTCACCGGGCTCATCCCGCTGCCTCTTGCACGGGGGAGGCTCACAGGAGGGCTCGTCCTCCTCCGGCAGCGCTGCCGGACACTGGGCCGTGCGGCGCCGTGATTTGCGCTTCATCGTAGCGAGAGGCTGCAGCCAAGGAGATGCCTGCGCCTGGGGACGTGGCTCTGCTCAAAGACCCTCCTGCTCTGGGGCTGCTGGCGGGGCACCCTTGCCGTGCAGGGTGTTTGTGACGCGGCACCGCACGAGGGTTCCGCACGGGGCATCTGGAACGCGGGGACAGGCGCAGGGCTGTGATCCAGGGATGGATGGAGGCAGGGAGCGTGGCACAGGCTGGCTGGGCTCATCATGACCCCCCTGCCCCTCACAGTG
Source organism: Lathamus discolor (assembly GCF_037157495.1). Lineage (NCBI taxonomy): Eukaryota > Metazoa > Chordata > Aves > Psittaciformes > Psittacidae > Lathamus > Lathamus discolor. Next base: position 1,000,407 of record NC_088897.1, on the reverse strand, counting down.
CCTGCCCTGCAGGCAGCCCCGGCGCTAGACCCACCGGCACAGGACCCAGCAGCACAGGGGGATGATCGCTTCCCTGGCCCGGCTGCCGCACTCTTGCTCATACAAGCCAGGATGCCACTGGCCTTCCTGGCCACCTGGGCACAGACCTGGCTCAGCTTTAGCTGCCTTTTGACCACCACCCCAAGTCGTTTCCACCAGCCTCTTTTCCCTGGTGTATGGGGCTGTTGCGACCCGTAGTAAGAGATCATAGTAAGAGATTATTTGTTTGGGTGGCCACTCATTGTCCTTCCAGTTACCAATTTGTAGTTCCCTTTTAGATCGTTTCCTTCTTAGTTCATCTGTTTCTGTGTACAACTGGACTCCCAAACGTTCTCCTTGGCTCATAGCTGGTAAAAAAGAAACTCGGTCTCATTGTTCCTAATACACGTGATCCTGTCCAATTTTTAGGTAAAAATGCAAAGGCTGCTTTACCACAGATCCAATAATGCCCGTCTGGAGTGGGCCAACCGTTTGGTATATTAGTTCCATTAGTCCAGTTAGGGAATTGGTGATTCATTTCTATAGGATCTCCCCATTTTTCCCAGCCTTTCTTTGTTCTCTTCCATAGATCACCTCCTTCACAAAGCAAATTTCCTACTGGTTTGCCGTCACTTTCTGAATTTTGCCAACACCTTTTCCAATTACATTTGTTTGTAAGATCCATTGCTGCCTTCTGTTATTTCCTTCTTGATTTCTCCAGATCACAGGATCGCTTATGTTACTCTCCATCGCTTCCCAGGGCCATCTCTCTCCCTGGTTAGTTCCCCCACAAACATAGCAGTTGCTTACATTCAATGCTTTAGCTATATTTTACAAAGAGATTGTTAGCAACAGTGGGAATTTCATATTGGACTCCTGTTTCCGTTTCATGATAAAATGAGTTGAATAATAAATGATGTTGTATTGATTCCTTAACACTTTCCGTAATTTGAATTTGGACTTTAGCTCCTGGACCCTTTCCTGTAGCCCATATTTTAATTCCAAATTCCTTAATTTTCTTATTTTTCCATTTTCCAATAGTCATGATAGTTAGATTGAGAAGGGTACATTCGTGTGGTCCACAATCTGGCTTTACTGGGACATTTTGAATAAAGGCTATACGCAGATATGTTTTTCACTCTAAGAAACCACCCCAAGTGACAGACGGAATGCGAGATGAATATACCTCCGTCAGATCCCTTAATTTTGGCTTTGGAAAAGGAGAGGGAAAAACTGAAAGCTAAGCTGGAGAGATGTTCAGATTGGGATACTGGGGAAAGATGTTAAGCAAAGCAAGAAGGAAAGCAAGGGAGCTCGGGCAGCTCCTGTGTTTGAGCGTGGGATGAGTGCTGGGGAGGCAGAGGTGGAGGGATGTCGGGCGGAGGTGGGGGAGTGGGTTCTTCTCCTATGGGACCGGATCCGTGTGTGCTGTGGGGAGTTTGGACGTTGGAAGTGGGACTGCCCTGGGGGGAGTGCCATGGGGTGGCTCCTGTGGCTGAATTGGAACTAGACAGACGGGGACCTGGGGAATCTACCCCAGCAGATCCACTGGTTAAATTAAAACTAGGGACTAGAGGAAATAAAGTGGAATTTTAGTGGATGCAGGAGCAACTTATTCGGTGTTAAATCAGAGGGAAAAGAATTTGTTACGGATGTGGGAGCTACTGGCCACCAAGGAAAAAAAAAAAAAAAAAAAAAAAAGGAAAAGACCCCAAAAAAAGGCAAAAAGAGGCATTCTTTCTGAAACCCGTAAAGTACAAATTCGGAAAACAAAGAGGAATGCATGAATTTTTATGCATGCTAAATTCTCCCAACTCTGTATTAGGGTGAGAAGCAACATTGAAAGAAGGCAAAATGGAATGAAGAGTTAAAAACGATCAATTAGTTTTAGATTTGAGTTTCTCTTTAATTCGACAGAGAAGCAAACAGGAGGAGCTTCCTGAAATAGAAGAAATCCTCAAGCAGGTGTATCTGGTAGTATGGGCGTCTGAAGTTCCAGGGAAGGCGAAAAATGCTTTGCCTGTTCAAGTAGAAATAAAAAGGGGGGGCCTGCCCAATTAGAATAAAACAATATCCCCTAAAATTGCAGGGAAAGGGAAGTAAAAATCGTTGATAAATTTTGAAATCTACATTATTAATTGAGTGTGAATTGGAATATAATACTCCTATCTCGCCAGTAAAGAAATAAAGTTGCAGACTGGTTCAAGATCTCAGAGCAATCAACAAATTTGTAGAGGATATTCATCCAGTAATAGCTAATCCGTACACCTTATTGACTAAATTGAACACTAATCAGAAATGCTTTGCCGTCTTGGATTTAAAGGACTCTTTGGCTGCAGCCAGCCGGGAGTGATGTGAGTACCGCTGGGGGCTAAGGGGGCGATGGCTGGGGCAGAGGGATGGGGACACGGCTGGGGCCCTATTGCAGGCAGCCCGCTGCCCCGGCCGAGCACTCTAACGTGGGACTTGTCCTGGCAGCATGGTCACCAAGAAGGAGCTGTGCACAGACCCGCGGGCGGCCTGGGTGCAGGCGCATGTGCAGCACTTCCAGAGCCTGAAGAACTGATCCTTCCCCACTGCCACCCCTGATGCCCCTGGTGCTTCCCCAGACCCAGGTACGCAGGAGAGCACTTGGATGGCAGCCTTCTTCAATGGGAAAGCTTATTCTATTTAACTTATTTAAACAAACTATTTTCTGCTAAAAAGGGGGGGAAACCCCCCAAAATCAATTATATGAAATCCCTGCTTTAAACTGAAAAGAATTTAAACCGTATCAATTTGCTTGTTAATGAACAGCCTGGTGCTTCGGTGCCTGAGTAGAGTGTTTGCATTATCAACCCCTTTGTGTGTCTCTGAAGTCCCTGCTGGAGCCCCGATGCGAGAGACAAGACCCACGGGGACCCCATTGCTCTCCACGCATCCTGGGGTCACTGCTCTCTCTGGAACAGAGCAGCCTCAGCCCCACAGCATCCCCCACGGTGCCTCCCCCTCCCCAGCCTGGGTTCAGCTCCGGTGCCACCCATCGGGTGCCACCAGGTTCTCAAGCGGGTGCCCAGCGCCAGCTCCTCTTTGGGAAGCAGCCCGGCATCCCCTGTGATGCCAGGAGGAGGCTGGGGCCGCGGCAGCGCCTCTTGCCGCGCAGCGCTCAGGCACAAGCAGCAAAGCCGCGTCGGTGAGGGTCCAAGTTTTATTAGAGGGAACCTGCCCATGCCTAGGGCAGGGCCTGCGAGGGCAGGTTGGTGTCGGGGTGTCCTGCAGGGATGCCGGCCTCTTCGTCCTCAGGGGAGGTGTCCGGAGCTGGGCCACTGTGCGAGGATCCCTGTGCCGCTGGGTCCAGCGCCTGGGCTGGCTGCAAGGCGGGCGCTGCGAGGGGCAGGGGGATGATGAGCACAGCCAGCCCGTGCCACGCTCCCTCCCTCCAGCCCTGGATCACGGCCCCGAGCCTGTCCCCGCGTCCCAAGTAGCAGTGGTGGCCGCATGGCTCTTGGGACCTTGCGTCCCACCCCCAGCTGCAGCCCTCACCAGTGCCCGTGCCGCTGCAGTCACAGCATTCCCAGGAATGCACCTCTCCTCCCAGGTTGGAGCAGCGCTGGTGGGTCCCGCGGGAGCCACAGGACTGGCAGAGCAGCAGTCGCCAGGGCCTGGGGGGGCAATGGGACACATTGCCACCAAAGGCCCCTGAGATGGATGGGGGGTGCCAGCCTGGTACCTCCATCCCCAGCCAAAGGGGGTGACCTCGGGGACCACCCGCACTCACCCGTTCTCCTCTGCCGCTTCCCGTCCCAGGGGGCACAGGCACTGGCTGCTGTCACAGGAGCTGTGCCGCCGATAATGGTCGGCAAAGGCTCCATCCTCCTCCCAGGCAGCATCCCTGTGGGAGCAGAGGAGGGCTCAGCCCTGGGGATGTGGGGAGGCAGCAGGGGATCGGCTGGAGCATCCCGGAGGGGAAGGAGGCAGCGGGAGGGCACCCACCTGTCCGGGATTTTGATGCCCAGGCGGAACATCTCTTCTCGGAAGGTGACCGTGTCCTGGCAGAGCGGGCAGCGGAAGTGGTGCAGGGCAGAGCGCAGCGCCTGGCCCTGGGGCAGACACAGCGTCAGCACCAGGGGGTGCTGGGGTCCCGTTCACCCCCCGCAGCTTGGTGCCGGGGTGAGCGCAGGGGTGATGATGTCGGGGACCGCGGGGGCTGCCGCCTACCTGAATACAGCGGCGGTGGAACCAGGCGCTGGTGCAGGTGGGACAGACCAGGGTGTCAAAGCACGGCCGCTCCGCCACCGCCTCCTGGCAGATGAGGCACAGGGTCTGGTCCTGCTGCACCGCCCGCACCCGCTGCACCGGCCGGTGCTTCCAGCAGAAGGACCTGCGGACGGAGGTGATGCTTCAGCGCCAGCTCTCCTCCATCGCGGCCCTGGCTCTGGTACCCCGGGGCGGGGACACTCACTTGAACTCCCCAAAGAACTGGGAGACGCAGCCCCGCTCGCTGCCGCAGGGGTAGTGGAAGGTGCGGGGACAGCGCCGGGCTCTGCAGGTGACCGAGGCGCCCGGCTGGCGGCAGATGCAGCACCTCTGGGGATGACAGGGGTGTCTGTGCGGTTGCTTGCAGCCAGCTGCCAGAGCGTCCCTGCGGGAGTGCTGGCCTGTGCAGTGCTGGACATAGGCAATGGGGACCGTCATGCCCTCAGGCCTCACCTTCCGTGCCACCCTCTTCAGCTCCTCTTGGATGTCAGGGAAGAGGAAGCCATAGAAGCCCTCTTCATCAGCCCCTCTCTGGTTCAGCCTGCTGGCGTGGTACTGCAAGAGGGGAGAAGAGGGGACGTGCCAGGGGCTGCCGGCGGTGCGGGGCCGGGGAGCAGGGGGTGCCAGGACCAGGCACTCACCAGGCAGTTCTCATGGACGCAGAGCCCATCCTGACGGCAAAGCTGCCCCAGCACCTCGGGGTTGCAATCTGCGCGCTGGCAGAACCCGCACACTGCAGGGGGACAGCAGCGTCACCGCCTGCCCTGTGACAAGGTCCCAGTGTAATGCTGGGAGCGGGAATGGGGAGACACCCGACCGCCTTCCTATGCTGCTTGCATCCACAATCCCCTCTGGCAGGGTGCCAGCGGGGTGCTGCGCACTCACGCTCCTCACCGGGCTCATCCCGCTGCCTCTTGCACGGGGGAGGCTCACAGGAGGGCTCGTCCTCCTCCGGCAGCGCTGCCGGACACTGGGCCGTGCGGCGCCGTGATTTGCGCTTCATCGTAGCGAGAGGCTGCAGCCAAGGAGATGCCTGCGCCTGGGGACGTGGCTCTGCTCAAAGACCCTCCTGCTCTGGGGCTGCTGGCGGGGCACCCTTGCCGTGCAGGGTGTTTGTGACGCGGCACCGCACGAGGGTTCCGCACGGGGCATCTGGAACGCGGGGACAGGCGCAGGGCTGTGATCCAGGGATGGATGGAGGCAGGGAGCGTGGCACAGGCTGGCTGGGCTCATCATGACCCCCCTGCCCCTCACAGTGCCTGCCCTGCCGGCAGCCCCGGCGCTAGACCCACCGGCACAGGACCCAGCAGCACAGGGGGATGATCGCTTCCCTGGCCCGGCTGCCGCACTCTTGCTCATACAAGCCAGGATGCCACTGGCCTTCCTGGCCACCTGGGCACAGACCTGGCTCAGCTTTAGCTGCCTTTTGACCACCACCCCAAGTCGTTTCCACCAGCCTCTTTTCCCTGGTGTATGGGGCTGTTGCGACCCGTAGTAAGAGATCATAGTAAGAGATTATTTGTTTGGGTGGCCACTCATTGTCCTTCCAGTTACCAATTTGTAGTTCCCTTTTAGATCGTTTCCTTCTTAGTTCATCTGTTTCTGTGTACAACTGGACTCCCAAACGTTCTCCTTGGCTCATAGCTGGTAAAAAAGAAACTCGGTCTCATTGTTCCTAATACACGTGATCCTGTCCAATTTTTAGGTAAAAATGCAAAGGCTGCTTTACCACAGATCCAATAATGCCCGTCTGGAGTGGGCCAACCGTTTGGTATATTAGTTCCATTAGTCCAGTTAGGGAATTGGTGATTCATTTCTATAGGATCTCCCCATTTTTCCCAGCCTTTCTTTGTTCTCTTCCATAGATCACCTCCTTCACAAAGCAAATTTCCTACTGGTTTGCCGTCACTTTCTGAATTTTGCCAACACCTTTTCCAATTACATTTGTTTGTAAGATCCATTGCTGCCTTCTGTTATTTCCTTCTTGATTTCTCCAGATCACAGGATCGCTTATGTTACTCTCCATCGCTTCCCAGGGCCATCTCTCTCCCTGGTTAGTTCCCCCACAAACATAGCAGTTGCTTACATTCAATGCTTTAGCTATATTTTACAAAGAGATTGTTAGCAACAGTGGGAATTTCATATTGGACTCCTGTTTCCGTTTCATGATAAAATGAGTTGAATAATAAATGATGTTGTATTGATTCCTTAACACTTTCCGTAATTTGAATTTGGACTTTAGCTCCTGGACCCTTTCCTGTAGCCCATATTTTAATTCCAAATTCCTTAATTTTCTTATTTTTCCATTTTCCAATAGTCATGATAGTTAGCTTGAGAAGGGTACATTCGTGTGGTCCACAATCTGGCTTTACTGGGACATTTTGAATAAAGGCTATACGCAGATATGTTTTTCACTCTAAGAAACCACCCCAAGTGACAGACGGAATGCGAGATGAATATACCTCCGTCAGATCCCTTAATTTTGGCTTTGGAAAAGGAGAGGGAAAAACTGAAAGCTAAGCTGGAGAGATGTTCAGATTGGGATACTGGGGAAAGATGTTAAGCAAAGCAAGAAGGAAAGCAAGGGAGCTCGGGCAGCTCCTGTGTTTTGAGCGTGGGATGAGTGCTGGGGAGGCAGAGGTGGAGGGATGTCGGGCGGAGGTGGGGGAGTGGGTTCTTCTCCTATGGGACCGGATCCGTGTGTGCTGTGGGGAGTTTGGACGTTGGAAGTGGGACTGCCCTGGGGGGAGTGCCATGGGGTGGCTCCTGTGGCTGAATTGGAACTAGACAGACGGGGACCTGGGGAATCTACCCCAGCAGATCCACTGGTTAAATTAAAACTAGGGACTAGAGGAAATAAAGTGGAATTTTAGTGGATGCAGGAGCAACTTATTCGGTGTTAAATCAGAGGGAAAAGAATTTGTTACGGATGTGGGAGCTACTGGCCACCAAGAAAAAAAAAAAAAAAAAAAAAAAAAGGAAAAGACCCCAAAAAAAGGCAAAAAGAGGCATTCTTTCTGAAACCCGTAAAGTACAAATTCGGAAAACAAAGAGGAATGCATGAATTTTTATGCATGCTAAATTCTCCCAACTCTGTATTAGGGTGAGAAGCAACATTGAAAGAAGGCAAAATGGAATGAAGAGTTAAAAACGATCAATTAGTTTTAGTTTTGAGTTTCTCTTTAATTCGACAGAGAAGCAAACAGGAGGAGCTTCCTGAAATAGAAGAAATCCTCAAGCAGGTGTATCTGGGAGTATGGGCGTCTGAAGTTCCAGGGAAGGCGAAAAATGCTTTGCCTGTTCAAGTAGAAATAAAAAGGGGGGGCCTGCCCAATTAGAATAAAACAATATCCCCTAAAATTGCAGGGAAAGGGAAGTAAAAATCGTTGATAAATTTTGCAATCTACATTATTAATTGAGTGTGAATTGGAATATAATACTCCTATCTCGCCAGTAAAGAAATAAAGTTGCAGACTGGTTCAAGATCTCAGAGCAATCAACAAATTTGTAGAGGATATTCATCCAGTAATAGCTAATCCGTACACCTTATTGACTAAATTGAACACTAATCAGAAATGCTTTGCCGTCTTGGATTTAAAGGACTCTTTGGCTGCAGCCAGCCGGGAGTGATGTGAGTACCGCTGGGGGCTAAGGGGGCGATGGCTGGGGCAGAGGGATGGGGACACGGCTGGGGCCCTATTGCAGGCAGCCCGCTGCCCCGGCCGAGCACTCTAACGTGGGACTTGTCCTGGCAGCATGGTCACCAAGAAGGAGCTGTGCACAGACCCGCGGGCGGCCTGGGTGCAGGCGCATGTGCAGCACTTCCAGAGCCTGAAGAACTGATCCTTCCCCACTGCCACCCCTGATGCCCCTGGTGCTTCCCCAGACCCAGGTACGCAGGAGAGCACTTGGATGGCAGCCTTCTTCAATGGGAAAGCTTATTCTATTTAACTTATTTAAACAAACTATTTTCTGCTAAAAAGGGGGGGAAACCCCCCAAAATCAATTATATAAAATCCCTGCTTTAAACTGAAAAGAATTTAAACCGTATCAATTTGCTTGTTAATGAACAGCCTGGTGCTTCGGTGCCTGAGTAGAGTGTTTGCATTATCAACCCCTTTGTGTGTCTCTGAAGTCCCTGCTGGAGCCCCGATGCGAGAGACAAGACCCACGGGGACCCCATTGCTCTCCACGCATCCTGGGGTCACTGCTCTCTCTGGAACAGAGCAGCCTCAGCCCCACAGCATCCCCCACGGTGCCTCCCCCTCCCCAGCCTGGGTTCAGCTCCGGTGCCACCCATCGGGTGCCACCAGGTTCTCAAGCGGGTGCCCAGCGCCAGCTCCTCTTTGGGAAGCAGCCCGGCATCCCCTGTGATGCCAGGAGGAGGCTGGGGCCGCGGCAGCGCCTCTTGCCGCGCAGCGCTCAGGCACAAGCAGCAAAGCCGCGTCGGTGAGGGTCCAAGTTTTATTAGAGGGAACCTGCCCATGCCTAGGGCAGGGCCTGCGAGGGCAGGTTGGTGTCGGGGTGTCCTGCAGGGATGGCGGCCTCTTCGTCCTCAGGGGAGGTGTCCGGAGCTGGGCCACTGTGCGAGGATCCCTGTGCCGCTGGGTCCAGCGCCTGGGCTGGCTGCAAGGCGGGCGCTGCGAGGGGCAGGGGGATGATGAGCACAGCCAGCCCGTGCCACGCTCCCTCCCTCCAGCCCTGGATCACGGCCCCGAGCCTGTCCCCGCGTCCCAAGTAGCAGTGGTGGCCGCATGGCTCTTGGGACCTTGCGTCCCACCCCCAGCTGCAGCCCTCACCAGTGCCCGTGCCGCTGCAGTCACAGCATTCCCAGGAATGCACCTCTCCTCCCAGGTTGGAGCAGCGCTGGTGGGTCCCGCGGGAGCCACAGGACTGGCAGAGCAGCAGTCGCCAGGGCCTGGGGGGGCAATGGGACACATTGCCACCAAAGGCCCCTGAGATGGATGGGGGGTGCCAGCCTGGTACCTCCATCCCCAGCCAAAGGGGGTGACCTCGGGGACCACCCGCACTCACCCGTTCTCCTCTGCCGCTTCCCGTCCCAGGGGGCACAGGCACTGGCTGCTGTCACAGGAGCTGTGCCGCTGATAATGGTCGGCAAAGGCTCCATCCTCCTCCCAGGCAGCATCCCTGTGGGAGCAGAGGAGGGCTCAGCCCTGGGGATGTGGGGAGGCAGCAGGGGATCGGCTGGAGCATCCCGGAGGGGAAGGAGGCAGCGGGAGGGCACCCACCTGTCCGGGATTTTGATGCCCAGGCGGAACATCTCTTCTCGGAAGGTGACCGTGTCCTGGCAGAGCGGGCAGCGGAAGTGGTGCAGGGCAGAGCGCAGCGCCTGGCCCTGGGGCAGACACAGCGTCAGCACCAGGGGGTGCTGGGGTCCCGTTCACCCCCCGCAGCTTGGTGCCGGGGTGAGCGCAGGGGTGATGATGTCGGGGACCGCGGGGGCTGCCGCCTACCTGAATACAGCGGCGGTGGAACCAGGCGCTGGTGCAGGTGGGACAGACCAGGGTGTCAAAGCACGGCCGCTCCGCCACCGCCTCCTGGCAGATGAGGCACAGGGTCTGGTCCTGCTGCACCGCCCGCACCCGCTGCACCGGCCGGTGCTTCCAGCAGAAGGACCTGCGGACGGAGGTGATGCTTCAGCGCCAGCTCTCCTCCATCGCGGCCCTGGCTCTGGTACCCCGGGGCGGGGACACTCACTTGAACTCCCCAAAGAACTGGGAGACGCAGCCCCGCTCGCTGCCGCAGGGGTAGTGGAAGGTGCGGGGACAGCGCCGGGCTCTGCAGGTGACCGAGGCGCCCGGCTGGCGGCAGATGCAGCACCTCTGGGGATGACAGGGGTGTCTGTGCGGTTGCTTGCAGCCAGCTGCCAGAGCGTCCCTGCGGGAGTGCTGGCCTGTGCAGTGCTGGACATAGGCAATGGGGACCGTCATGCCCTCAGGCCTCACCTTCCGTGCCACCCTCTTCAGCTCCTCTTGGATGTCAGGGAAGAGGAAGCCATAGAAGCCCTCTTCATCAGCCCCTCTCTGGTTCAGCCTGCTGGCGTGGTACTGCAAGAGGGGAGAAGAGGGGACGTGCCAGGGGCTGCCGGCGGTGCGGGGCCGGGGAGCAGGGGGTGCCAGGACCAGGCACTCACCAGGCAGTTCTCATGGACGCAGAGCCCATCCTGACGGCAAAGCTGCCCCAGCACCTCGGGGTTGCAATCTGCGCGCTGGCAGAACCCGCACACTGCAGGGGGACAGCAGCGTCACCGCCTGCCCTGTGACAAGGTCCCAGTGTAATGCTGGGAGCGGGAATGGGGAGACACCCGACCGCCTTCCTATGCTGCTTGCATCCACAATCCCCTCTGGCAGGGTGCCAGCGGGGTGCTGCGCACTCACGCTCCTCACCGGGCTCATCCCGCTGCCTCTTGCACGGGGGAGGCTCACAGGAGGGCTCGTCCTCCTCCGGCAGCGCTGCCGGACACTGGGCCGTGCGGCGCCGTGATTTGCGCTTCATCGTAGCGAGAGGCTGCAGCCAAGGAGATGCCTGCGCCTGGGGACGTGGCTCTGCTCAAAGACCCTCCTGCTCTGGGGCTGCTGGCGGGGCACCCTTGCCGTGCAGGGTGTTTGTGACGCGGCACCGCACGAGGGTTCCGCACGGGGCATCTGGAACGCGGGGACAGGCGCAGGGCTGTGATCCAGGGATGGATGGAGGCAGGGAGCGTGGCACAGGCTGGCTGGGCTCATCATGACCCCCCTGCCCCTCACAGTGCCTGCCCTGCCGGCAGCCCCGGCGCTAGACCCACCGGCACAGGACCCAGCAGCACAGGGGGATGATCGCTTCCCTGGCCCGGCTGCCGCACTCTTGCTCATACAAGCCAGGATGCCACTGGCCTTCCTGGCCACCTGGGCACAGACCTGGCTCAGCTTTAGCTGCCTTTTGACCACCACCCCAAGTCGTTTCCACCAGCCTCTTTTCCCTGGTGTATGGGGCTGTTGCGACCCGTAGTAAGAGATCATAGTAAGAGATTATTTGTTTGGGTGGCCACTCATTGTCCTTCCAGTTACCAATTTGTAGTTCCCTTTTAGATCGTTTCCTTCTTAGTTCATCTGTTTCTGTGTACAACTGGACTCCCAAACGTTCTCCTTGGCTCATAGCTGGTAAAAAAGAAACTCGGTCTCATTGTTCCTAATACACGTGATCCTGTCCAATTTTTAGGTAAAAATGCAAAGGCTGCTTTACCACAGATCCAATAATGCCCGTCTGGAGTGGGCCAACCGTTTGGTATATTAGTTCCATTAGTCCAGTTAGGGAATTGGTGATTCATTTCTATAGGATCTCCCCATTTTTCCCAGCCTTTCTTTGTTCTCTTCCATAGATCACCTCCTTCACAAAGCAAATTTCCTACTGGTTTGCCGTCACTTTCTGAATTTTGCCAACACCTTTTCCAATTACATTTGTTTGTAAGATCCATTGCTGCCTTCTGTTATTTCCTTCTTGATTTCTCCAGATCACAGGATCGCTTATGTTACTCTCCATCGCTTCCCAGGGCCATCTCTCTCCCTGGTTAGTTCCCCCACAAACATAGCAGTTGCTTACATTCAATGCTTTAGCTATATTTTACAAAGAGATTGTTAGCAACAGTGGGAATTTCATATTGGACTCCTGTTTCCGTTTCATGATAAAATGAGTTGAATAATAAATGATGTTGTATTGATTCCTTAACACTTTCCGTAATTTGAATTTGGACTTTAGCTCCTGGACCCTTTCCTGTAGCCCATATTTTAATTCCAAACTCCTTAATTTTCTTATTTTTCCATTTTCCAATAGTCATGATAGTTAGATTGAGAAGGGTACATTCGTGTGGTCCACAATCTGGCTTTACTGGGACATTTTGAATAAAGGCTATACGCAGATATGTTTTTCACTCTAAGAAACCACCCCAAGTGACAGACGGAATGCGAGATGAATATACCTCCGTCAGATCCCTTAATTTTGGCTTTGGAAAAGGAGAGGGAAAACCTGAAAGCTAAGCTGGAGAGATGTTCAGATTGGGATACTGGGGAAAGATGTTAAGCAAAGCAAGAAGGAAAGCAAGGGAGCTCGGGCAGCTCCTGTGTTTGAGCGTGGGATGAGTGCTGGGGAGGCAGAGGTGGAGGGATGTCGGGCGGAGGTGGGGGAGTGGGTTCTTCTCCTATGGGACCGGATCCGTGTGTGCTGTGGGGAGTTTGGACGTTGGAAGTGGGACTGCCCTGGGGGGAGTGCCATGGGGTGGCTCCTGTGGCTGAATTGGAACTAGACAGACGGGGACCTGGGGAATCTACCCCAGCAGATCCACTGGTTAAATTAAAACTAGGGACTAGAGGAAATAAAGTGGAATTTTAGTGGATGCAGGAGCAACTTATTCGGTGTTAAATCAGAGGGAAAAGAATTTGTTACGGATGTGGGAGCTACTGGCCACCAAGAAAAAAAAAAAAAAAAAAAAAAGGAAAAGACCCCAAAAAAAGGCAAAAAGAGGCATTCTTTCTGAAACCCGTAAAGTACAAATTCGGAAAACAAAGAGGAATGCATGAATTTTTATGCATGCTAAATTCTCCCAACTCTGTATTAGGGTGAGAAGCAACATTGAAAGAAGGCAAAATGGAATGAAGAGTTAAAAACGATCAATTAGTTTTAGTTTTGAGTTTCTCTTTAATTCGACAGAGAAGCAAACAGGAGGAGCTTCCTGAAATAGAAGAAATCCTCAAGCAGGTGTATCTGGTAGTATGGGCGTCTGAAGTTCCAGGGAAGGCGAAAAATGCTTTGCCTGTTCAAGTAGAAATAAAAAGGGGGGGCCTGCCCAATTAGAATAAAACAATATCCCCTAAAATTGCAGGGAAAGGGAAGTAAAAATCGTTGATAAATTTTGAAATCTACATTATTAATTGAGTGTGAATTGGAATATAATACTCCTATCTCGCCAGTAAAGAAATAAAGTTGCAGACTGGTTCAAGATCTCAGAGCAATCAACAAATTTGTAGAGGATATTCATCCAGTAATAGCTAATCCGTACACCTTATTGACTAAATTGAACACTAATCAGAAATGCTTTGCCGTCTTGGATTTAAAGGACTCTTTGGCTGCAGCCAGCCGGGAGTGATGTGAGTACCACTGGGGGCTAAGGGGGCGATGGCTGGGGCAGAGGGATGGGGACACGGCTGGGGCCCTATTGCAGGCAGCCCGCTGCCCCGGCCGAGCACTCTAACGTGGGACTTGTCCTGGCAGCATGGTCACCAAGAAGGAGCTGTGCACAGACCCGCGGGCGGCCTGGGTGCAGGCGCATGTGCAGCACTTCCAGAGCCTGAAGAACTGATCCTTCCCCACTGCCACCCCTGATGCCCCTGGTGCTTCCCCAGACCCAGGTACGCAGGAGAGCACTTGGATGGCAGCCTTCTTCAATGGGAAAGCTTATTCTATTTAACTTATTTAAACAAACTATTTTCTGCTAAAAAGGGGGGGAAACCCCCCAAAATCAATTATATAAAATCCCTGCTTTAAACTGAAAAGAATTTAAACCGTATCAATTTGCTTGTTAATGAACAGCCTGGTGCTTCGGTGCCTGAGTAGAGTGTTTGCATTATCAACCCCTTTGTGTGTCTCTGAAGTCCCTGCTGGAGCCCCGATGCGAGAGACAAGACCCACGGGGACCCCATTGCTCTCCACGCATCCTGGGGTCACTGCTCTCTCTGGAACAGAGCAGCCTCAGCCCCACAGCATCCCCCACGGTGCCTCCCCCTCCCCAGCCTGGGTTCAGCTCCGGTGCCACCCATCGGGTGCCACCAGGTTCTCAAGCGGGTGCCCAGCGCCAGCTCCTCTTTGGGAAGCAGCCCGGCATCCCCTGTGATGCCAGGAGGAGGCTGGGGCCGCGGCAGCGCCTCTTGCCGCGCAGCGCTCAGGCACAAGCAGCAAAGCCGCGTCGGTGAGGGTCCAAGTTTTATTAGAGGGAACCTGCCCATGCCTAGGGCAGGGCCTGCGAGGGCAGGTTGGTGTCGGGGTGTCCTGCAGGGATGGCGGCCTCTTCGTCCTCAGGGGAGGTGTCCGGAGCTGGGCCACTGTGCGAGGATCCCTGTGCCGCTGGGTCCAGCGCCTGGGCTGGCTGCAAGGCGGGCGCTGCGAGGGGCAGGGGGATGATGAGCACAGCCAGCCCGTGCCACGCTCCCTCCCTCCAGCCCTGGATCACGGCCCCGAGCCTGTCCCCGCGTCCCAAGTAGCAGTGGTGGCCGCATGGCTCTTGGGACCTTGCGTCCCACCCCCAGCTGCAGCCCTCACCAGTGCCCGTGCCGCTGCAGTCACAGCATTCCCAGGAATGCACCTCTCCTCCCAGGTTGGAGCAGCGCTGGTGGGTCCCGCGGGAGCCACAGGACTGGCAGAGCAGCAGTCGCCAGGGCCTGGGGGGGCAATGGGACACATTGCCACCAAAGGCCCCTGAGATGGATGGGGGGTGCCAGCCTGGTACCTCCATCCCCAGCCAAAGGGGGTGACCTCGGGGACCACCCGCACTCACCCGTTCTCCTCTGCCGCTTCCCGTCCCAGGGGGCACAGGCACCGGCTGCTGTCACAGGAGCTGTGCCGCCGATAATGGTCGGCAAAGGCTCCATCCTCCTCCCAGGCAGCATCCCTGTGGGAGCAGAGGAGGGCTCAGCCCTGGGGATGTGGGGAGGCAGCAGGGGATCGGCTGGAGCATCCCGGAGGGGAAGGAGGCAGCGGGAGGGCACCCACCTGTCCGGGATTTTGATGCCCAGGCGGAACATCTCTTCTCGGAAGGTGACCGTGTCCTGGCAGAGCGGGCAGCGGAAGTGGTGCAGGGCAGAGCGCAGCGCCTGGCCCTGGGGCAGACACAGCGTCAGCACCAGGGGGTGCTGGGGTCCCGTTCACCCCCCGCAGCTTGGTGCCGGGGTGAGCGCAGGGGTGATGATATCGGGGACCGCGGGGGCTGCCGCCTACCTGAATACAGCGGCGGTGGAACCAGGCGCTGGTGCAGGTGGGACAGACCAGGGTGTCAAAGCACGGCCGCTCCGCCACCGCCTCCTGGCAGATGAGGCACAGGGTCTGGTCCTGCTGCACCGCCCGCACCCGCTGCACCGGCCGGTGCTTCCAGCAGAAGGACCTGCGGACGGAGGTGGTGCTTCAGCGCCAGCTCTCCTCCATCGCGGCCCTGGCTCTGGTACCCCGGGGCGGGGACACTCACTTGAACTCCCCAAAGAACTGGGAGACGCAGCCCCGCTCGCTGCCGCAGGGGTAGTGGAAGGTGCGGGGACAGCGCCGGGCTCTGCAGGTGACCGAGGCGCCCGGCTGGCGGCAGATGCAGCACCTCTGGGGATGACAGGGGTGTCTGTGCGGTTGCTTGCAGCCAGCTGCCAGAGCGTCCCTGCGGGAGTGCTGGCCTGTGCAGTGCTGGACATAGGCAATGGGGACCGTCATGCCCTCAGGCCTCACCTTCCGTGCCACCCTCTTCAGCTCCTCTTGGATGTCAGGGAAGAGGAAGCCATAGAAGCCCTCTTCATCAGCCCCTCTCTGGTTCAGCCTGCTGGCGTGGTACTGCAAGAGGGGAGAAGAGGGGACGTGCCAGGGGCTGCCGGCGGTGCGGGGCCGGGGAGCAGGGGGTGCCAGGACCAGGCACTCACCAGGCAGTTCTCATGGACGCAGAGCCCATCCTGACGGCAAAGCTGCCCCAGCACCTCGGGGTTGCAATCTGCGCGCTGGCAGAACCCGCACACTGCAGGGGGACAGCAGCGTCACCGCCTGCCCTGTGACAAGGTCCCAGTGTAATGCTGGGAGCGGGAATGGGGAGACACCCGACCGCCTTCCTATGCTGCTTGCATCCACAATCCCCTCTGGCAGGGTGCCAGCGGGGTGCTGTGCACTCACGCTCCTCACCGGGCTCATCCCGCTGCCTCTTGCACGGGGGAGGCTCACAGGAGGGCTCGTCCTCCTCCGGCAGCGCTGCCGGACACTGGGCCGTGCGGCGCCGTGATTTGCGCTTCATCGTAGCGAGAGGCTGCAGCCAAGGAGATGCCTGCGCCTGGGGACGTGGCTCTGCTCAAAGACCCTCCTGCTCTGGGGCTGCTGGCGGGGCACCCTTGCCGTGCAGGGTGTTTGTGACGCGGCACCGCACGAGGGTTCCGCACGGGGCATCTGGAACGCGGGGACAGGCGCAGGGCTGTGATCCAGGGATGGATGGAGGCAGGGAGCGTGGCACAGGCTGGCTGGGCTCATCATGACCCCCCTGCCCCTCACAGTGCCTGCCCTGCCGGCAGCCCCGGCGCTAGACCCACCGGCACAGGACCCAGCAGCACAGGGGGATGATCGCTTCCCTGGCCCGGCTGCCGCACTCTTGCTCATACAAGCCAGGATGCCACTGGCCTTCCTGGCCACCTGGGCACAGACCTGGCTCAGCTTTAGCTGCCTTTTGACCACCACCCCAAGTCGTTTCCACCAGCCTCTTTTCCCTGGTGTATGGGGCTGTTGCGACCCGTAGTAAGAGATCATAGTAAGAGATTATTTGTTTGGGTGGCCACTCATTGTCCTTCCAGTTACCAATTTGTAGTTCCCTTTTAGATCGTTTCCTTCTTAGTTCATCTGTTTCTGTGTACAACTGGACTCCCAAACGTTCTCCTTGGCTCATAGCTGGTAAAAAAGAAACTCGGTCTCATTGTTCCTAATACACGTGATCCTGTCCAATTTTTAGGTAAAAATGCAAAGGCTGCTTTACCACAGATCCAATAATGCCCGTCTGGAGTGGGCCAACCGTTTGGTATATTAGTTCCATTAGTCCAGTTAGGGAATTGGTGATTCATTTCTATAGGATCTCCCCATTTTTCCCAGCCTTTCTTTGTTCTCTTCCATAGATCACCTCCTTCACAAAGCAAATTTCCTACTGGTTTGCCGTCACTTTCTGAATTTTGCCAACACCTTTTCCAATTACATTTGTTTGTAAGATCCATTGCTGCCTTCTGTTATTTCCTTCTTGATTTCTCCAGATCACAGGATCGCTTATGTTACTCTCCATCGCTTCCCAGGGCCATCTCTCTCCCTGGTTAGTTCCCCCACAAACATAGCAGTTGCTTACATTCAATGCTTTAGCTATATTTTACAAAGAGATTGTTAGCAACAGTGGGAATTTCATATTGGACTCCTGTTTCCGTTTCATGATAAAATGAGTTGAATAATAAATGATGTTGTATTGATTCCTTAACACTTTCCGTAATTTGAATTTGGACTTTAGCTCCTGGACCCTTTCCTGTAGCCCATATTTTAATTCCAAACTCCTTAATTTTCTTATTTTTCCATTTTCCAATAGTCATGATAGTTAGATTGAGAAGGGTACATTCGTGTGGTCCACAATCTGGCTTTACTGGGACATTTTGAATAAAGGCTATACGCAGATATGTTTTTCACTCTAAGAAACCACCCCAAGTGACAGACGGAATGCGAGATGAATATACCTCCGTCAGATCCCTTAATTTTGGCTTTGGAAAAGGAGAGGGAAAAACTGAAAGCTAAGCTGGAGAGATGTTCAGATTGGGATACTGGGGAAAGATGTTAAGCAAAGCAAGAAGGAAAGCAAGGGAGCTCGGGCAGCTCCTGTGTTTGAGCGTGGGATGAGTGCTGGGGAGGCAGAGGTGGAGGGATGTCGGGCGGAGGTGGGGGAGTGGGTTCTTCTCCTATGGGACCGGATCCGTGTGTGCTGTGGGGAGTTTGGACGTTGGAAGTGGGACTGCCCTGGGGGGAGTGCCATGGGGTGGCTCCTGTGGCTGAATTGGAACTAGACAGACGGGGACCTGGGGAATCTACCCCAGCAGATCCACTGGTTAAATTAAAACTAGGGACTAGAGGAAATAAAGTGGAATTTTAGTGGATGCAGGAGCAACTTATTCGGTGTTAAATCAGAGGGAAAAGAATTTGTTACGGATGTGGGAGCTACTGGCCACCAAGAAAAAAAAAAAAAAAAAAAAAAAAAGGAAAAGACCCCAAAAAAAGGCAAAAAGAGGCATTCTTTCTGAAACCCGTAAAGTACAAATTCGGAAAACAAAGAGGAATGCATGAATTTTTATGCATGCTAAATTCTCCCAACTCTGTATTAGGGTGAGAAGCAACATTGAAAGAAGGCAAAATGGAATGAAGAGTTAAAAACGATCAATTAGTTTTAGATTTGAGTTTCTCTTTAATTCGACAGAGAAGCAAACAGGAGGAGCTTCCTGAAATAGAAGAAATCCTCAAGCAGGTGTATCTGGTAGTATGGGCGTCTGAAGTTCCAGGGAAGGCGAAAAATGCTTTGCCTGTTCAAGTAGAAATAAAAAGGGGGGGCCTGCCCAATTAGAATAAAACAATATCCCCTAAAATTGCAGGGAAAGGGAAGTAAAAATCGTTGATAAATTTTGCAATCTACATTATTAATTGAGTGTGAATTGGAATATAATACTCCTATCTCGCCAGTAAAGAAATAAAGTTGCAGACTGGTTCAAGATCTCAGAGCAATCAACAAATTTGTAGAGGATATTCATCCAGTAATAGCTAATCCGTACACCTTATTGACTAAATTGAACACTAATCAGAAATGCTTTGCCGTCTTGGATTTAAAGGACTCTTTGGCTGCAGCCAGCCGGGAGTGATGTGAGTACCGCTGGGGGCTAAGGGGGCGATGGCTGGGGCAGAGGGATGGGGACACGGCTGGGGCCCTATTGCAGGCAGCCCGCTGCCCCGGCCGAGCACTCTAACGTGGGACTTGTCCTGGCAGCATGGTCACCAAGAAGGAGCTGTGCACAGACCCGCGGGCGGCCTGGGTGCAGGCGCATGTGCAGCACTTCCAGAGCCTGAAGAACTGATCCTTCCCCACTGCCACCCCTGATGCCCCTGGTGCTTCCCCAGACCCAGGTACGCAGGAGAGCACTTGGATGGCAGCCTTCTTCAATGGGAAAGCTTATTCTATTTAACTTATTTAAACAAACTATTTTCTGCTAAAAAGGGGGGGAAACCCCCCAAAATCAATTATATGAAATCCCTGCTTTAAACTGAAAAGAATTTAAACCGTATCAATTTGCTTGTTAATGAACAGCCTGGTGCTTCGGTGCCTGAGTAGAGTGTTTGCATTATCAACCCCTTTGTGTGTCTCTGAAGTCCCTGCTGGAGCCCCGATGCGAGAGACAAGACCCACGGGGACCCCATTGCTCTCCACGCATCCTGGGGTCACTGCTCTCTCTGGAACAGAGCAGCCTCAGCCCCACAGCATCCCCCACGGTGCCTCCCCCTCCCCAGCCTGGGTTCAGCTCCGGTGCCACCCATCGGGTGCCACCAGGTTCTCAAGCGGGTGCCCAGCGCCAGCTCCTCTTTGGGAAGCAGCCCGGCATCCCCTGTGATGCCAGGAGGAGGCTGGGGCCGCGGCAGCGCCTCTTGCCGCGCAGCGCTCAGGCACAAGCAGCAAAGCCGCGTCGGTGAGGGTCCAAGTTTTATTAGAGGGAACCTGCCCATGCCTAGGGCAGGGCCTGCGAGGGCAGGTTGGTGTCGGGGTGTCCTGCAGGGATGCCGGCCTCTTCGTCCTCAGGGGAGGTGTCCGGAGCTGGGCCACTGTGCGAGGATCCCTGTGCCGCTGGGTCCAGCGCCTGGGCTGGCTGCAAGGCGGGCGCTGCGAGGGGCAGGGGGATGATGAGCACAGCCAGCCCGTGCCACGCTCCCTCCCTCCAGCCCTGGATCACGGCCCCGAGCCTGTCCCCGCGTCCCAAGTAGCAGTGGTGGCCGCATGGCTCTTGGGACCTTGCGTCCCACCCCCAGCTGCAGCCCTCACCAGTGCCCGTGCCGCTGCAGTCACAGCATTCCCAGGAATGCACCTCTCCTCCCAGGTTGGAGCAGCGCTGGTGGGTCCCGCGGGAGCCACAGGACTGGCAGAGCAGCAGTCGCCAGGGCCTGGGGGGGCAATGGGACACATTGCCACCAAAGGCCCCTGAGATGGATGGGGGGTGCCAGCCTGGTACCTCCATCCCCAGCCAAAGGGGGTGACCTCGGGGACCACCCGCACTCACCCGTTCTCCTCTGCCGCTTCCCGTCCCAGGGGGCACAGGCACCGGCTGCTGTCACAGGAGCTGTGCCGCCGATAATGGTCGGCAAAGGCTCCATCCTCCTCCCAGGCAGCATCCCTGTGGGAGCAGAGGAGGGCTCAGCCCTGGGGATGTGGGGAGGCAGCAGGGGATCGGCTGGAGCATCCCGGAGGGGAAGGAGGCAGCGGGAGGGCACCCACCTGTCCGGGATTTTGATGCCCAGGCGGAACATCTCTTCTCGGAAGGTGACCGTGTCCTGGCAGAGCGGGCAGCGGAAGTGGTGCAGGGCAGAGCGCAGCGCCTGGCCCTGGGGCAGACACAGCGTCAGCACCAGGGGGTGCTGGGGTCCCGTTCACCCCCCGCAGCTTGGTGCCGGGGTGAGCGCAGGGGTGATGATATCGGGGACCGCGGGGGCTGCCGCCTACCTGAATACAGCGGCGGTGGAACCAGGCGCTGGTGCAGGTGGGACAGACCAGGGTGTCAAAGCACGGCCGCTCCGCCACCGCCTCCTGGCAGATGAGGCACAGGGTCTGGTCCTGCTGCACCGCCCGCACCCGCTGCACCGGCCGGTGCTTCCAGCAGAAGGACCTGCGGACGGAGGTGGTGCTTCAGCGCCAGCTCTCCTCCATCGCGGCCCTGGCTCTGGTACCCCGGGGCGGGGACACTCACTTGAACTCCCCAAAGAACTGGGAGACGCAGCCCCGCTCGCTGCCGCAGGGGTAGTGGAAGGTGCGGGGACAGCGCCGGGCTCTGCAGGTGACCGAGGCGCCCGGCTGGCGGCAGATGCAGCACCTCTGGGGATGACAGGGGTGTCTGTGCGGTTGCTTGCAGCCAGCTGCCAGAGCGTCCCTGCGGGAGTGCTGGCCTGTGCAGTGCTGGACATAGGCAATGGGGACCGTCATGCCCTCAGGCCTCACCTTCCGTGCCACCCTCTTCAGCTCCTCTTGGATGTCAGGGAAGAGGAAGCCATAGAAGCCCTCTTCATCAGCCCCTCTCTGGTTCAGCCTGCTGGCGTGGTACTGCAAGAGGGGAGAAGAGGGGACGTGCCAGGGGCTGCCGGCGGTGCGGGGCCGGGGAGCAGGGGGTGCCAGGACCAGGCACTCACCAGGCAGTTCTCATGGACGCAGAGCCCATCCTGACGGCAAAGCTGCCCCAGCACCTCGGGGTTGCAATCTGCGCGCTGGCAGAACCCGCACACTGCAGGGGGACAGCAGCGTCACCGCCTGCCCTGTGACAAGGTCCCAGTGTAATGCTGGGAGCGGGAATGGGGAGACACCCGACCGCCTTCCTATGCTGCTTGCATCCACAATCCCCTCTGGCAGGGTGCCAGCGGGGTGCTGTGCACTCACGCTCCTCACCGGGCTCATCCCGCTGCCTCTTGCACGGGGGAGGCTCACAGGAGGGCTCGTCCTCCTCCGGCAGCGCTGCCGGACACTGGGCCGTGCGGCGCCGTGATTTGCGCTTCATCGTAGCGAGAGGCTGCAGCCAAGGAGATGCCTGCGCCTGGGGACGTGGCTCTGCTCAAAGACCCTCCTGCTCTGGGGCTGCTGGCGGGGCACCCTTGCCGTGCAGGGTGTTTGTGACGCGGCACCGCACGAGGGTTCCGCACGGGGCATCTGGAACGCGGGGACAGGCGCAGGGCTGTGATCCAGGGATGGATGGAGGCAGGGAGCGTGGCACAGGCTGGCTGGGCTCATCATGACCCCCCTGCCCCTCACAGTGCCTGCCCTGCAGGCAGCCCCGGCGCTAGACCCACCGGCACAGGACCCAGCAGCACAGGGGGATGATCGCTTCCCTGGCCCGGCTGCCGCACTCTTGCTCATACAAGCCAGGATGCCACTGGCCTTCCTGGCCACCTGGGCACAGACCTGGCTCAGCTTTAGCTGCCTTTTGACCACCACCCCAAGTCGTTTCCACCAGCCTCTTTTCCCTGGTGTATGGGGCTGTTGCGACCCGTAGTAAGAGATCATAGTAAGAGATTATTTGTTTGGGTGGCCACTCATTGTCCTTCCAGTTACCAATTTGTAGTTCCCTTTTAGATCGTTTCCTTCTTAGTTCATCTGTTTCTGTGTACAACTGGACTCCCAAACGTTCTCCTTGGCTCATAGCTGGTAAAAAAGAAACTCGGTCTCATTGTTCCTAATACACGTGATCCTGTCCAATTTTTAGGTAAAAATGCAAAGGCTGCTTTACCACAGATCCAATAATGCCCGTCTGGAGTGGGCCAACCGTTTGGTATATTAGTTCCATTAGTCCAGTTAGGGAATTGGTGATTCATTTCTATAGGATCTCCCCATTTTTCCCAGCCTTTCTTTGTTCTCTTCCATAGATCACCTCCTTCACAAAGCAAATTTCCTACTGGTTTGCCGTCACTTTCTGAATTTTGCCAACACCTTTTCCAATTACATTTGTTTGTAAGATCCATTGCTGCCTTCTGTTATTTCCTTCTTGATTTCTCCAGATCACAGGATCGCTTATGTTACTCTCCATCGCTTCCCAGGGCCATCTCTCTCCCTGGTTAGTTCCCCCACAAACATAGCAGTTGCTTACATTCAATGCTTTAGCTATATTTTACAAAGAGATTGTTAGCAACAGTGGGAATTTCATATTGGACTCCTGTTTCCGTTTTATGATAAAATGAGTTGAATAATAAATGATGTTGTATTGATTCCTTAACACTTTCCGTAATTTGAATTTGGACTTTAGCTCCTGGACCCTTTCCTGTAGCCCATATTTTAATTCCAAATTCCTTAATTTTCTTATTTTTCCATTTTCCAATAGTCATGATAGTTAGATTGAGAAGGGTACATTCGTGTGGTCCACAATCTGGCTTTACTGGGACATTTTGAATAAAGGCTATACGCAGATATGTTTTTCACTCTAAGAAACCACCCCAAGTGACAGACGGAATGCGAGATGAATATACCTCCGTCAGATCCCTTAATTTTGGCTTTGGAAAAGGAGAGGGAAAAACTGAAAGCTAAGCTGGAGAGATGTTCAGATTGGGATACTGGGGAAAGATGTTAAGCAAAGCAAGAAGGAAAGCAAGGGAGCTCGGGCAGCTCCTGTGTTTGAGCGTGGGATGAGTGTTGGGGAGGCAGAGGTGGAGGGATGTCGGGCGGAGGTGGGGGAGTGGGTTCTTCTCCTATGGGACCGGATCCGTGTGTGCTGTGGGGAGTTTGGACGTTGGAAGTGGGACTGCCCTGGGGGGAGTGCCATGGGGTGGCTCCTGTGGCTGAATTGGAACTAGACAGACGGGGACCTGGGGAATCTACCCCAGCAGATCCACTGGTTAAATTAAAACTAGGGACTAGAGGAAATAAAGTGGAATTTTAGTGGATGCAGGAGCAACTTATTCGGTGTTAAATCAGAGGGAAAAGAATTTGTTACGGATGTGGGAGCTACTGGCCACCAAGAAAAAAAAAAAAAAAAAAAAAAAAGGAAAAGACCCCAAAAAAAGGCAAAAAGAGGCATTCTTTCTGAAACCCGTAAAGTACAAATTCGGAAAACAAAGAGGAATGCATGAATTTTTATGCATGCTAAATTCTCCCAACTCTGTATTAGGGTGAGAAGCAACATTGAAAGAAGGCAAAATGGAATGAAGAGTTAAAAACGATCAATTAGTTTTAGATTTGAGTTTCTCTTTAATTCGACAGAGAAGCAAACAGGAGGAGCTTCCTGAAATAGAAGAAATCCTCAAGCAGGTGTATCTGGTAGTATGGGCGTCTGAAGTTCCAGGGAAGGCGAAAAATGCTTTGCCTGTTCAAGTAGAAATAAAAAGGGGGGGCCTGCCCAATTAGAATAAAACAATATCCCCTAAAATTGCAGGGAAAGGGAAGTAAAAATCGTTGATAAATTTTGCAATCTACATTATTAATTGAGTGTGAATTGGAATATAATACTCCTATCTCGCCAGTAAAGAAATAAAGTTGCAGACTGGTTCAAGATCTCAGAGCAATCAACAAATTTGTAGAGGATATTCATCCAGTAATAGCTAATCCGTACACCTTATTGACTAAATTGAACACTAATCAGAAATGCTTTGCCGTCTTGGATTTAAAGGACTCTTTGGCTGCAGCCAGCCGGGAGTGATGTGAGTACCGCTGGGGGCTAAGGGGGCGATGGCTGGGGCAGAGGGATGGGGACACGGCTGGGGCCCTATTGCAGGCAGCCCGCTGCCCCGGCCGAGCACTCTAACGTGGGACTTGTCCTGGCAGCATGGTCACCAAGAAGGAGCTGTGCACAGACCCGCGGGCGGCCTGGGTGCAGGCGCATGTGCAGCACTTCCAGAGCCTGAAGAACTGATCCTTCCCCACTGCCACCCCTGATGCCCCTGGTGCTTCCCCAGACCCAGGTACGCAGGAGAGCACTTGGATGGCAGCCTTCTTCAATGGGAAAGCTTATTCTATTTAACTTATTTAAACAAACTATTTTCTGCTAAAAAGGGGGGGAAACCCCCCAAAATCAATTATATGAAATCCCTGCTTTAAACTGAAAAGAATTTAAACCGTATCAATTTGCTTGTTAATGAACAGCCTGGTGCTTCGGTGCCTGAGTAGAGTGTTTGCATTATCAACCCCTTTGTGTGTCTCTGAAGTCCCTGCTGGAGCCCCGATGCGAGAGACAAGACCCACGGGGACCCCATTGCTCTCCACGCATCCTGGGGTCACTGCTCTCTCTGGAACAGAGCAGCCTCAGCCCCACAGCATCCCCCACGGTGCCTCCCCCTCCCCAGCCTGGGTTCAGCTCCGGTGCCACCCATCGGGTGCCACCAGGTTCTCAAGCGGGTGCCCAGCGCCAGCTCCTCTTTGGGAAGCAGCCCGGCATCCCCTGTGATGCCAGGAGGAGGCTGGGGCCGCGGCAGCGCCTCTTGCCGCGCAGCGCTCAGGCACAAGCAGCAAAGCCGCGTCGGTGAGGGTCCAAGTTTTATTAGAGGGAACCTGCCCATGCCTAGGGCAGGGCCTGCGAGGGCAGGTTGGTGTCGGGGTGTCCTGCAGGGATGCCGGCCTCTTCGTCCTCAGGGGAGGTGTCCGGAGCTGGGCCACTGTGCGAGGATCCCTGTGCCGCTGGGTCCAGCGCCTGGGCTGGCTGCAAGGCGGGCGCTGCGAGGGGCAGGGGGATGATGAGCACAGCCAGCCCGTGCCACGCTCCCTCCCTCCAGCCCTGGATCACGGCCCCGAGCCTGTCCCCGCGTCCCAAGTAGCAGTGGTGGCCGCATGGCTCTTGGGACCTTGCGTCCCACCCCCAGCTGCAGCCCTCACCAGTGCCCGTGCCGCTGCAGTCACAGCATTCCCAGGAATGCACCTCTCCTCCCAGGTTGGAGCAGCGCTGGTGGGTCCCGCGGGAGCCACAGGACTGGCAGAGCAGCAGTCGCCAGGGCCTGGGGGGGCAATGGGACACATTGCCACCAAAGGCCCCTGAGATGGATGGGGGGTGCCAGCCTGGTACCTCCATCCCCAGCCAAAGGGGGTGACCTCGGGGACCACCCGCACTCACCCGTTCTCCTCTGCCGCTTCCCGTCCCAGGGGGCACAGGCACCGGCTGCTGTCACAGGAGCTGTGCCGCCGATAATGGTCGGCAAAGGCTCCATCCTCCTCCCAGGCAGCATCCCTGTGGGAGCAGAGGAGGGCTCAGCCCTGGGGATGTGGGGAGGCAGCAGGGGATCGGCTGGAGCATCCCGGAGGGGAAGGAGGCAGCGGGAGGGCACCCACCTGTCCGGGATTTTGATGCCCAGGCGGAACATCTCTTCTCGGAAGGTGACCGTGTCCTGGCAGAGCGGGCAGCGGAAGTGGTGCAGGGCAGAGCGCAGCGCCTGGCCCTGGGGCAGACACAGCGTCAGCACCAGGGGGTGCTGGGGTCCCGTTCACCCCCCGCAGCTTGGTGCCGGGGTGAGCGCAGGGGTGATGATGTCGGGGACCGCGGGGGCTGCCGCCTACCTGAATAC
Source organism: Lathamus discolor (assembly GCF_037157495.1). Lineage (NCBI taxonomy): Eukaryota > Metazoa > Chordata > Aves > Psittaciformes > Psittacidae > Lathamus > Lathamus discolor. Next base: position 974,139 of record NC_088897.1, on the reverse strand, counting down.
AGCGGCGGTGGAACCAGGCGCTGGTGCAGGTGGGACAGACCAGGGTGTCAAAGCACGGCCGCTCCGCCACCGCCTCCTGGCAGATGAGGCACAGGGTCTGGTCCTGCTGCACCGCCCGCACCCGCTGCACCGGCCGGTGCTTCCAGCAGAAGGACCTGCGGACGGAGGTGATGCTTCAGCGCCAGCTCTCCTCCATCGCGGCCCTGGCTCTGGTACCCCGGGGCGGGGACACTCACTTGAACTCCCCAAAGAACTGGGAGACGCAGCCCCGCTCGCTGCCGCAGGGGTAGTGGAAGGTGCGGGGACAGCGCCGGGCTCTGCAGGTGACCGAAGCGCCCGGCTGGCGGCAGATGCAGCACCTCTGGGGATGACAGGGGTGTCTGTGCGGTTGCTTGCAGCCAGCTGCCAGAGCGTCCCTGCGGGAGTGCTGGCCTGTGCAGTGCTGGACATAGGCAATGGGGACCGTCATGCCCTCAGGCCTCACCTTCCGTGCCACCCTCTTCAGCTCCTCTTGGATGTCAGGGAAGAGGAAGCCATAGAAGCCCTCTTCATCAGCCCCTCTCTGGTTCAGCCTGCTGGCGTGGTACTGCAAGAGGGGAGAAGAGGGGACGTGCCAGGGGCTGCCGGCGGTGCGGGGCCGGGGAGCAGGGGGTGCCAGGACCAGGCACTCACCAGGCAGTTCTCATGGACGCAGAGCCCATCCTGACGGCAAAGCTGCCCCAGCACCTCGGGGTTGCAATCTGCGCGCTGGCAGAACCCGCACACTGCAGGGGGACAGCAGCGTCACCGCCTGCCCTGTGACAAGGTCCCAGTGTAATGCTGGGAGCGGGAATGGGGAGACACCCGACCGCCTTCCTATGCTGCTTGCATCCACAATCCCCTCTGGCAGGGTGCCAGCGGGGTGCTGTGCACTCACGCTCCTCACCGGGCTCATCCCGCTGCCTCTTGCACGGGGGAGGCTCACAGGAGGGCTCGTCCTCCTCCGGCAGCGCTGCCGGACACTGGGCCGTGCGGCGCCGTGATTTGCGCTTCATCGTAGCGAGAGGCTGCAGCCAAGGAGATGCCTGCGCCTGGGGACGTGGCTCTGCTCAAAGACCCTCCTGCTCTGGGGCTGCTGGCGGGGCACCCTTGCCGTGCAGGGTGTTTGTGACGCGGCACCGCACGAGGGTTCCGCACGGGGCATCTGGAACGCGGGGACAGGCGCAGGGCTGTGATCCAGGGATGGATGGAGGCAGGGAGCGTGGCACAGGCTGGCTGGGCTCATCATGACCCCCCTGCCCCTCACAGTGCCTGCCCTGCAGGCAGCCCCGGCGCTAGACCCACCGGCACAGGACCCAGCAGCACAGGGGGATGATCGCTTCCCTGGCCCGGCTGCCGCACTCTTGCTCATACAAGCCAGGATGCCACTGGCCTTCCTGGCCACCTGGGCACAGACCTGGCTCAGCTTTAGCTGCCTTTTGACCACCACCCCAAGTCGTTTCCACCAGCCTCTTTTCCCTGGTGTATGGGGCTGTTGCGACCCGTAGTAAGAGATCATAGTAAGAGATTATTTGTTTGGGTGGCCACTCATTGTCCTTCCAGTTACCAATTTGTAGTTCCCTTTTAGATCGTTTCCTTCTTAGTTCATCTGTTTCTGTGTACAACTGGACTCCCAAACGTTCTCCTTGGCTCATAGCTGGTAAAAAAGAAACTCGGTCTCATTGTTCCTAATACACGTGATCCTGTCCAATTTTTAGGTAAAAATGCAAAGGCTGCTTTACCACAGATCCAATAATGCCCGTCTGGAGTGGGCCAACCGTTTGGTATATTAGTTCCATTAGTCCAGTTAGGGAATTGGTGATTCATTTCTATAGGATCTCCCCATTTTTCCCAGCCTTTCTTTGTTCTCTTCCATAGATCACCTCCTTCACAAAGCAAATTTCCTACTGGTTTGCCGTCACTTTCTGAATTTTGCCAACACCTTTTCCAATTACATTTGTTTGTAAGATCCATTGCTGCCTTCTGTTATTTCCTTCTTGATTTCTCCAGATCACAGGATCGCTTATGTTACTCTCCATCGCTTCCCAGGGCCATCTCTCGCCCTGGTTAGTTCCCCCACAAACATAGCAGTTGCTTACATTCAATGCTTTAGCTATATTTTACAAAGAGATTGTTAGCAACAGTGGGAATTTCATATTGGACTCCTGTTTCCGTTTCATGATAAAATGAGTTGAATAATAAATGATGTTGTATTGATTCCTTAACACTTTCCGTAATTTGAATTTGGACTTTAGCTCCTGGACCCTTTCCTGTAGCCCATATTTTAATTCCAAATTCCTTAATTTTCTTATTTTTCCATTTTCCAATAGTCATGATAGTTAGATTGAGAAGGGTACATTCGTGTGGTCCACAATCTGGCTTTACTGGGACATTTTGAATAAAGGCTATACGCAGATATGTTTTTCACTCTAAGAAACCACCCCAAGTGACAGACGGAATGCGAGATGAATATACCTCCGTCAGATCCCTTAATTTTGGCTTTGGAAAAGGAGAGGGAAAAACTGAAAGCTAAGCTGGAGAGATGTTCAGATTGGGATACTGGGGAAAGATGTTAAGCAAAGCAAGAAGGAAAGCAAGGGAGCTCGGGCAGCTCCTGTGTTTTGAGCGTGGGATGAGTGCTGGGGAGGCAGAGGTGGAGGGATGTCGGGCGGAGGTGGGGGAGTGGGTTCTTCTCCTATGGGACCGGATCCGTGTGTGCTGTGGGGAGTTTGGACGTTGGAAGTGGGACTGCCCTGGGGGGAGTGCCATGGGGTGGCTCCTGTGGCTGAATTGGAACTAGACAGACGGGGACCTGGGGAATCTACCCCAGCAGATCCACTGGTTAAATTAAAACTAGGGACTAGAGGAAATAAAGTGGAATTTTAGTGGATGCAGGAGCAACTTATTCGGTGTTAAATCAGAGGGAAAAGAATTTGTTACGGATGTGGGAGCTACTGGCCACCAAGAAAAAAAAAAAAAAAAAAAAAAGGAAAAGACCCCAAAAAAAGGCAAAAAGAGGCATTCTTTCTGAAACCCGTAAAGTACAAATTCGGAAAACAAAGAGGAATGCATGAATTTTTATGCATGCTAAATTCTCCCAACTCTGTATTAGGGTGAGAAGCAACATTGAAAGAAGGCAAAATGGAATGAAGAGTTAAAAACGATCAATTAGTTTTAGATTTGAGTTTCTCTTTAATTCGACAGAGAAGCAAACAGGAGGAGCTTCCTGAAATAGAAGAAATCCTCAAGCAGGTGTATCTGGTAGTATGGGCGTCTGAAGTTCCAGGGAAGGCGAAAAATGCTTTGCCTGTTCAAGTAGAAATAAAAAGGGGGGGCCTGCCCAATTAGAATAAAACAATATCCCCTAAAATTGCAGGGAAAGGGAAGTAAAAATCGTTGATAAATTTTGAAATCTACATTATTAATTGAGTGTGAATTGGAATATAATACTCCTATCTCGCCAGTAAAGAAATAAAGTTGCAGACTGGTTCAAGATCTCAGAGCAATCAACAAATTTGTAGAGGATATTCATCCAGTAATAGCTAATCCGTACACCTTATTGACTAAATTGAACACTAATCAGAAATGCTTTGCCGTCTTGGATTTAAAGGACTCTTTGGCTGCAGCCAGCCGGGAGTGATGTGAGTACCGCTGGGGGCTAAGGGGGCGATGGCTGGGGCAGAGGGATGGGGACACGGCTGGGGCCCTATTGCAGGCAGCCCGCTGCCCCGGCCGAGCACTCTAACGTGGGACTTGTCCTGGCAGCATGGTCACCAAGAAGGAGCTGTGCACAGACCCGCGGGCGGCCTGGGTGCAGGCGCATGTGCAGCACTTCCAGAGCCTGAAGAACTGATCCTTCCCCACTGCCACCCCTGATGCCCCTGGTGCTTCCCCAGACCCAGGTACGCAGGAGAGCACTTGGATGGCAGCCTTCTTCAATGGGAAAGCTTATTCTATTTAACTTATTTAAACAAACTATTTTCTGCTAAAAAGGGGGGGAAACCCCCCAAAATCAATTATATGAAATCCCTGCTTTAAACTGAAAAGAATTTAAACCGTATCAATTTGCTTGTTAATGAACAGCCTGGTGCTTCGGTGCCTGAGTAGAGTGTTTGCATTATCAACCCCTTTGTGTGTCTCTGAAGTCCCTGCTGGAGCCCCGATGCGAGAGACAAGACCCACGGGGACCCCATTGCTCTCCACGCATCCTGGGGTCACTGCTCTCTCTGGAACAGAGCAGCCTCAGCCCCACAGCATCCCCCACGGTGCCTCCCCCTCCCCAGCCTGGGTTCAGCTCCGGTGCCACCCATCGGGTGCCACCAGGTTCTCAAGCGGGTGCCCAGCGCCAGCTCCTCTTTGGGAAGCAGCCCGGCATCCCCTGTGATGCCAGGAGGAGGCTGGGGCCGCGGCAGCGCCTCTTGCCGCGCAGCGCTCAGGCACAAGCAGCAAAGCCGCGTCGGTGAGGGTCCAAGTTTTATTAGAGGGAACCTGCCCATGCCTAGGGCAGGGCCTGCGAGGGCAGGTTGGTGTCGGGGTGTCCTGCAGGGATGCCGGCCTCTTCGTCCTCAGGGGACGTGTCCGGAGCTGGGCCACTGTGCGAGGATCCCTGTGCCGCTAGGTCCAGCGCCTGGGCTGGCTGCAAGGCGGGCGCTGCGAGGGGCAGGGGGATGATGAGCACAGCCAGCCCGTGCCACGCTCCCTCCCTCCAGCCCTGGATCACGGCCCCGAGCCTGTCCCCGCGTCCCAAGTAGCAGTGGTGGCCGCATGGCTCTTGGGACCTTGCGTCCCACCCCCAGCTGCAGCCCTCACCAGTGCCCGTGCCGCTGCAGTCACAGCATTCCCAGGAATGCACCTCTCCTCCCAGGTTGGAGCAGCGCTGGTGGGTCCCGCGGGAGCCACAGGACTGGCAGAGCAGCAGTCGCCAGGGCCTGGGGGGGCAATGGGACACATTGCCACCAAAGGCCCCTGAGATGGATGGGGGGTGCCAGCCTGGTACCTCCATCCCCAGCCAAAGGGGGTGACCTCGGGGACCACCCGCACTCACCCGTTCTCCTCTGCCGCTTCCCGTCCCAGGGGGCACAGGCACCGGCTGCTGTCACAGGAGCTGTGCCGCCGATAATGGTCGGCAAAGGCTCCATCCTCCTCCCAGGCAGCATCCCTGTGGGAGCAGAGGAGGGCTCAGCCCTGGGGATGTGGGGAGGCAGCAGGGGATCGGCTGGAGCATCCCGGAGGGGAAGGAGGCAGCGGGAGGGCACCCACCTGTCCGGGATTTTGATGCCCAGGCGGAACATCTCTTCTCGGAAGGTGACCGTGTCCTGGCAGAGCGGGCAGCGGAAGTGGTGCAGGGCAGAGCGCAGCGCCTGGCCCTGGGGCAGACACAGCGTCAGCACCAGGGGGTGCTGGGGTCCCGTTCACCCCCCGCAGCTTGGTGCCGGGGTGAGCGCAGGGGTGATGATGTCGGGGACCGCGGGGGCTGCCGCCTACCTGAATACAGCGGCGGTGGAACCAGGCGCTGGTGCAGGTGGGACAGACCAGGGTGTCAAAGCACGGCCGCTCCGCCACCGCCTCCTGGCAGATGAGGCACAGGGTCTGGTCCTGCTGCACCGCCCGCACCCGCTGCACCGGCCGGTGCTTCCAGCAGAAGGACCTGCGGACGGAGGTGATGCTTCAGCGCCAGCTCTCCTCCATCGCGGCCCTGGCTCTGGTACCCCGGGGCGGGGACACTCACTTGAACTCCCCAAAGAACTGGGAGACGCAGCCCCGCTCGCTGCCGCAGGGGTAGTGGAAGGTGCGGGGACAGCGCCGGGCTCTGCAGGTGACCGAAGCGCCCGGCTGGCGGCAGATGCAGCACCTCTGGGGATGACAGGGGTGTCTGTGCGGTTGCTTGCAGCCAGCTGCCAGAGCGTCCCTGCGGGAGTGCTGGCCTGTGCAGTGCTGGACATAGGCAATGGGGACCGTCATGCCCTCAGGCCTCACCTTCCGTGCCACCCTCTTCAGCTCCTCTTGGATGTCAGGGAAGAGGAAGCCATAGAAGCCCTCTTCATCAGCCCCTCTCTGGTTCAGCCTGCTGGCGTGGTACTGCAAGAGGGGAGAAGAGGGGACGTGCCAGGGGCTGCCGGCGGTGCGGGGCCGGGGAGCAGGGGGTGCCAGGACCAGGCACTCACCAGGCAGTTCTCATGGACGCAGAGCCCATCCTGACGGCAAAGCTGCCCCAGCACCTCGGGGTTGCAATCTGCGCGCTGGCAGAACCCGCACACTGCAGGGGGACAGCAGCGTCACCGCCTGCCCTGTGACAAGGTCCCAGTGTAATGCTGGGAGCGGGAATGGGGAGACACCCGACCGCCTTCCTATGCTGCTTGCATCCACAATCCCCTCTGGCAGGGTGCCAGCGGGGTGCTGTGCACTCACGCTCCTCACCGGGCTCATCCCGCTGCCTCTTGCACGGGGGAGGCTCACAGGAGGGCTCGTCCTCCTCCGGCAGCGCTGCCGGACACTGGGCCGTGCGGCGCCGTGATTTGCGCTTCATCGTAGCGAGAGGCTGCAGCCAAGGAGATGCCTGCGCCTGGGGACGTGGCTCTGCTCAAAGACCCTCCTGCTCTGGGGCTGCTGGCGGGGCACCCTTGCCGTGCAGGGTGTTTGTGACGCGGCACCGCACGAGGGTTCCGCACGGGGCATCTGGAACGCGGGGACAGGCGCAGGGCTGTGATCCAGGGATGGATGGAGGCAGGGAGCGTGGCACAGGCTGGCTGGGCTCATCATGACCCCCCTGCCCCTCACAGTGCCTGCCCTGCAGGCAGCCCCGGCGCTAGACCCACCGGCACAGGACCCAGCAGCACAGGGGGATGATCGCTTCCCTGGCCCGGCTGCCGCACTCTTGCTCATACAAGCCAGGATGCCACTGGCCTTCCTGGCCACCTGGGCACAGACCTGGCTCAGCTTTAGCTGCCTTTTGACCACCACCCCAAGTCGTTTCCACCAGCCTCTTTTCCCTGGTGTATGGGGCTGTTGCGACCCGTAGTAAGAGATCATAGTAAGAGATTATTTGTTTGGGTGGCCACTCATTGTCCTTCCAGTTACCAATTTGTAGTTCCCTTTTAGATCGTTTCCTTCTTAGTTCATCTGTTTCTGTGTACAACTGGACTCCCAAACGTTCTCCTTGGCTCATAGCTGGTAAAAAAGAAACTCGGTCTCATTGTTCCTAATACACGTGATCCTGTCCAATTTTTAGGTAAAAATGCAAAGGCTGCTTTACCACAGATCCAATAATGCCCGTCTGGAGTGGGCCAACCGTTTGGTATATTAGTTCCATTAGTCCAGTTAGGGAATTGGTGATTCATTTCTATAGGATCTCCCCATTTTTCCCAGCCTTTCTTTGTTCTCTTCCATAGATCACCTCCTTCACAAAGCAAATTTCCTACTGGTTTGCCGTCACTTTCTGAATTTTGCCAACACCTTTTCCAATTACATTTGTTTGTAAGATCCATTGCTGCCTTCTGTTATTTCCTTCTTGATTTCTCCAGATCACAGGATCGCTTATGTTACTCTCCATCGCTTCCCAGGGCCATCTCTCTCCCTGGTTAGTTCCCCCACAAACATAGCAGTTGCTTACATTCAATGCTTTAGCTATATTTTACAAAGAGATTGTTAGCAACAGTGGGAATTTCATATTGGACTCCTGTTTCCGTTTCATGATAAAATGAGTTGAATAATAAATGATGTTGTATTGATTCCTTAACACTTTCCGTAATTTGAATTTGGACTTTAGCTCCTGGACCCTTTCCTGTAGCCCATATTTTAATTCCAAATTCCTTAATTTTCTTATTTTTCCATTTTCCAATAGTCATGATAGTTAGATTGAGAAGGGTACATTCGTGTGGTCCACAATCTGGCTTTACTGGGACATTTTGAATAAAGGCTATACGCAGATATGTTTTTCACTCTAAGAAACCACCCCAAGTGACAGACGGAATGCGAGATGAATATACCTCCGTCAGATCCCTTAATTTTGGCTTTGGAAAAGGAGAGGGAAAAACTGAAAGCTAAGCTGGAGAGATGTTCAGATTGGGATACTGGGGAAAGATGTTAAGCAAAGCAAGAAGGAAAGCAAGGGAGCTCGGGCAGCTCCTGTGTTTTGAGCGTGGGATGAGTGCTGGGGAGGCAGAGGTGGAGGGATGTCGGGCGGAGGTGGGGGAGTGGGTTCTTCTCCTATGGGACCGGATCCGTGTGTGCTGTGGGGAGTTTGGACGTTGGAAGTGGGACTGCCCTGGGGGGAGTGCCATGGGGTGGCTCCTGTGGCTGAATTGGAACTAGACAGACGGGGACCTGGGGAATCTACCCCAGCAGATCCACTGGTTAAATTAAAACTAGGGACTAGAGGAAATAAAGTGGAATTTTAGTGGATGCAGGAGCAACTTATTCGGTGTTAAATCAGAGGGAAAAGAATTTGTTACGGATGTGGGAGCTACTGGCCACCAAGAAAAAAAAAAAAAAAAAAAAAGGAAAAGACCCCAAAAAAAGGCAAAAAGAGGCATTCTTTCTGAAACCCGTAAAGTACAAATTCGGAAAACAAAGAGGAATGCATGAATTTTTATGCATGCTAAATTCTCCCAACTCTGTATTAGGGTGAGAAGCAACATTGAAAGAAGGCAAAATGGAATGAAGAGTTAAAAACGATCAATTAGTTTTAGATTTGAGTTTCTCTTTAATTCGACAGAGAAGCAAACAGGAGGAGCTTCCTGAAATAGAAGAAATCCTCAAGCAGGTGTATCTGGTAGTATGGGCGTCTGAAGTTCCAGGGAAGGCGAAAAATGCTTTGCCTGTTCAAGTAGAAATAAAAAGGGGGGGCCTGCCCAATTAGAATAAAACAATATCCCCTAAAATTGCAGGGAAAGGGAAGTAAAAATCGTTGATAAATTTTGAAATCTACATTATTAATTGAGTGTGAATTGGAATATAATACTCCTATCTCGCCAGTAAAGAAATAAAGTTGCAGACTGGTTCAAGATCTCAGAGCAATCAACAAATTTGTAGAGGATATTCATCCAGTAATAGCTAATCCGTACACCTTATTGACTAAATTGAACACTAATCAGAAATGCTTTGCCGTCTTGGATTTAAAGGACTCTTTGGCTGCAGCCAGCCGGGAGTGATGTGAGTACCGCTGGGGGCTAAGGGGGCGATGGCTGGGGCAGAGGGATGGGGACACGGCTGGGGCCCTATTGCAGGCAGCCCGCTGCCCCGGCCGAGCACTCTAACGTGGGACTTGTCCTGGCAGCATGGTCACCAAGAAGGAGCTGTGCACAGACCCGCGGGCGGCCTGGGTGCAGGCGCATGTGCAGCACTTCCAGAGCCTGAAGAACTGATCCTTCCCCACTGCCACCCCTGATGCCCCTGGTGCTTCCCCAGACCCAGGTACGCAGGAGAGCACTTGGATGGCAGCCTTCTTCAATGGGAAAGCTTATTCTATTTAACTTATTTAAACAAACTATTTTCTGCTAAAAAGGGGGGGAAACCCCCCAAAATCAATTATATGAAATCCCTGCTTTAAACTGAAAAGAATTTAAACCGTATCAATTTGCTTGTTAATGAACAGCCTGGTGCTTCGGTGCCTGAGTAGAGTGTTTGCATTATCAACCCCTTTGTGTGTCTCTGAAGTCCCTGCTGGAGCCCCGATGCGAGAGACAAGACCCACGGGGACCCCATTGCTCTCCACGCATCCTGGGGTCACTGCTCTCTCTGGAACAGAGCAGCCTCAGCCCCACAGCATCCCCCACGGTGCCTCCCCCTCCCCAGCCTGGGTTCAGCTCCGGTGCCACCCATCGGGTGCCACCAGGTTCTCAAGCGGGTGCCCAGCGCCAGCTCCTCTTTGGGAAGCAGCCCGGCATCCCCTGTGATGCCAGGAGGAGGCTGGGGCCGCGGCAGCGCCTCTTGCCGCGCAGCGCTCAGGCACAAGCAGCAAAGCCGCGTCGGTGAGGGTCCAAGTTTTATTAGAGGGAACCTGCCCATGCCTAGGGCAGGGCCTGCGAGGGCAGGTTGGTGTCGGGGTGTCCTGCAGGGATGCCGGCCTCTTCGTCCTCAGGGGACGTGTCCGGAGCTGGGCCACTGTGCGAGGATCCCTGTGCCGCTAGGTCCAGCGCCTGGGCTGGCTGCAAGGCGGGCGCTGCGAGGGGCAGGGGGATGATGAGCACAGCCAGCCCGTGCCACGCTCCCTCCCTCCAGCCCTGGATCACGGCCCCGAGCCTGTCCCCGCGTCCCAAGTAGCAGTGGTGGCCGCATGGCTCTTGGGACCTTGCGTCCCACCCCCAGCTGCAGCCCTCACCAGTGCCCGTGCCGCTGCAGTCACAGCATTCCCAGGAATGCACCTCTCCTCCCAGGTTGGAGCAGCGCTGGTGGGTCCCGCGGGAGCCACAGGACTGGCAGAGCAGCAGTCGCCAGGGCCTGGGGGGGCAATGGGACACATTGCCACCAAAGGCCCCTGAGATGGATGGGGGGTGCCAGCCTGGTACCTCCATCCCCAGCCAAAGGGGGTGACCTCGGGGACCACCCGCACTCACCCGTTCTCCTCTGCCGCTTCCCGTCCCAGGGGGCACAGGCACCGGCTGCTGTCACAGGAGCTGTGCCGCCGATAATGGTCGGCAAAGGCTCCATCCTCCTCCCAGGCAGCATCCCTGTGGGAGCAGAGGAGGGCTCAGCCCTGGGGATGTGGGGAGGCAGCAGGGGATCGGCTGGAGCATCCCGGAGGGGAAGGAGGCAGCGGGAGGGCACCCACCTGTCCGGGATTTTGATGCCCAGGCGGAACATCTCTTCTCGGAAGGTGACCGTGTCCTGGCAGAGCGGGCAGCGGAAGTGGTGCAGGGCAGAGCGCAGCGCCTGGCCCTGGGGCAGACACAGCGTCAGCACCAGGGGGTGCTGGGGTCCCGTTCACCCCCCGCAGCTTGGTGCCGGGGTGAGCGCAGGGGTGATGATGTCGGGGACCGCGGGGGCTGCCGCCTACCTGAATACAGCGGCGGTGGAACCAGGCGCTGGTGCAGGTGGGACAGACCAGGGTGTCAAAGCACGGCCGCTCCGCCACCGCCTCCTGGCAGATGAGGCACAGGGTCTGGTCCTGCTGCACCGCCCGCACCCGCTGCACCGGCCGGTGCTTCCAGCAGAAGGACCTGCGGACGGAGGTGGTGCTTCAGCGCCAGCTCTCCTCCATCGCGGCCCTGGCTCTGGTACCCCGGGGCGGGGACACTCACTTGAACTCCCCAAAGAACTGGGAGACGCAGCCCCGCTCGCTGCCGCAGGGGTAGTGGAAGGTGCGGGGACAGCGCCGGGCTCTGCAGGTGACCGAGGCGCCCGGCTGGCGGCAGATGCAGCACCTCTGGGGATGACAGGGGTGTCTGTGCGGTTGCTTGCAGCCAGCTGCCAGAGCGTCCCTGCGGGAGTGCTGGCCTGTGCAGTGCTGGACATAGGCAATGGGGACCGTCATGCCCTCAGGCCTCACCTTCCGTGCCACCCTCTTCAGCTCCTCTTGGATGTCAGGGAAGAGGAAGCCATAGAAGCCCTCTTCATCAGCCCCTCTCTGGTTCAGCCTGCTGGCGTGGTACTGCAAGAGGGGAGAAGAGGGGACGTGCCAGGGGCTGCCGGCGGTGCGGGGCCGGGGAGCAGGGGGTGCCAGGACCAGGCACTCACCAGGCAGTTCTCATGGACGCAGAGCCCATCCTGACGGCCAAGCTGCCCCAGCACCTCGGGGTTGCAATCTGCGCGCTGGCAGAACCCGCACACTGCAGGGGGACAGCAGCGTCACCGCCTGCCCTGTGACAAGGTCCCAGTGTAATGCTGGGAGCGGGAATGGGGAGACACCCGACCGCCTTCCTATGCTGCTTGCATCCACAATCCCCTCTGGCAGGGTGCCAGCGGGGTGCTGTGCACTCACGCTCCTCACCGGGCTCATCCCGCTGCCTCTTGCACGGGGGAGGCTCACAGGAGGGCTCGTCCTCCTCCGGCAGCGCTGCCGGACACTGGGCCGTGCGGCGCCGTGATTTGCGCTTCATCGTAGCGAGAGGCTGCAGCCAAGGAGATGCCTGCGCCTGGGGACGTGGCTCTGCTCAAAGACCCTCCTGCTCTGGGGCTGCTGGCGGGGCACCCTTGCCGTGCAGGGTGTTTGTGACGCGGCACCGCACGAGGGTTCCGCACGGGGCATCTGGAACGCGGGGACAGGCGCAGGGCTGTGATCCAGGGATGGATGGAGGCAGGGAGCGTGGCACAGGCTGGCTGGGCTCATCATGACCCCCCTGCCCCTCACAGTGCCTGCCCTGCAGGCAGCCCCGGCGCTAGACCCACCGGCACAGGACCCAGCAGCACAGGGGGATGATCGCTTCCCTGGCCCGGCTGCCGCACTCTTGCTCATACAAGCCAGGATGCCACTGGCCTTCCTGGCCACCTGGGCACAGACCTGGCTCAGCTTTAGCTGCCTTTTGACCACCACCCCAAGTCGTTTCCACCAGCCTCTTTTCCCTGGTGTATGGGGCTGTTGCGACCCGTAGTAAGAGATCATAGTAAGAGATTATTTGTTTGGGTGGCCACTCATTGTCCTTCCAGTTACCAATTTGTAGTTCCCTTTTAGATCGTTTCCTTCTTAGTTCATCTGTTTCTGTGTACAACTGGACTCCCAAACGTTCTCCTTGGCTCATAGCTGGTAAAAAAGAAACTCGGTCTCATTGTTCCTAATACACGTGATCCTGTCCAATTTTTAGGTAAAAATGCAAAGGCTGCTTTACCACAGATCCAATAATGCCCGTCTGGAGTGGGCCAACCGTTTGGTATATTAGTTCCATTAGTCCAGTTAGGGAATTGGTGATTCATTTCTATAGGATCTCCCCATTTTTCCCAGCCTTTCTTTGTTCTCTTCCATAGATCACCTCCTTCACAAAGCAAATTTCCTACTGGTTTGCCGTCACTTTCTGAATTTTGCCAACACCTTTTCCAATTACATTTGTTTGTAAGATCCATTGCTGCCTTCTGTTATTTCCTTCTTGATTTCTCCAGATCACAGGATCGCTTATGTTACTCTCCATCGCTTCCCAGGGCCATCTCTCTCCCTGGTTAGTTCCCCCACAAACATAGCAGTTGCTTACATTCAATGCTTTAGCTATATTTTACAAAGAGATTGTTAGCAACAGTGGGAATTTCATATTGGACTCCTGTTTCCGTTTCATGATAAAATGAGTTGAATAATAAATGATGTTGTATTGATTCCTTAACACTTTCCGTAATTTGAATTTGGACTTTAGCTCCTGGACCCTTTCCTGTAGCCCATATTTTAATTCCAAATTCCTTAATTTTCTTATTTTTCCATTTTCCAATAGTCATGATAGTTAGATTGAGAAGGGTACATTCGTGTGGTCCACAATCTGGCTTTACTGGGACATTTTGAATAAAGGCTATACGCAGATATGTTTTTCACTCTAAGAAACCACCCCAAGTGACAGACGGAATGCGAGATGAATATACCTCCGTCAGATCCCTTAATTTTGGCTTTGGAAAAGGAGAGGGAAAAACTGAAAGCTAAGCTGGAGAGATGTTCAGATTGGGATACTGGGGAAAGATGTTAAGCAAAGCAAGAAGGAAAGCAAGGGAGCTCGGGCAGCTCCTGTGTTTGAGCGTGGGATGAGTGCTGGGGAGGCAGAGGTGGAGGGATGTCGGGCGGAGGTGGGGGAGTGGGTTCTTCTCCTATGGGACCGGATCCGTGTGTGCTGTGGGGAGTTTGGACGTTGGAAGTGGGACTGCCCTGGGGGGAGTGCCATGGGGTGGCTCCTGTGGCTGAATTGGAACTAGACAGACGGGGACCTGGGGAATCTACCCCAGCAGATCCACTGGTTAAATTAAAACTAGGGACTAGAGGAAATAAAGTGGAATTTTAGTGGATGCAGGAGCAACTTATTCGGTGTTAAATCAGAGGGAAAAGAATTTGTTACGGATGTGGGAGCTACTGGCCACCAAGAAAAAAAAAAAAAAAAAAAAAAGGAAAAGACCCCAAAAAAAGGCAAAAAGAGGCATTCTTTCTGAAACCCGTAAAGTACAAATTCGGAAAACAAAGAGGAATGCATGAATTTTTATGCATGCTAAATTCTCCCAACTCTGTATTAGGGTGAGAAGCAACATTGAAAGAAGGCAAAATGGAATGAAGAGTTAAAAACGATCAATTAGTTTTAGATTTGAGTTTCTCTTTAATTCGACAGAGAAGCAAACAGGAGGAGCTTCCTGAAATAGAAGAAATCCTCAAGCAGGTGTATCTGGTAGTATGGGCGTCTGAAGTTCCAGGGAAGGCGAAAAATGCTTTGCCTGTTCAAGTAGAAATAAAAAGGGGGGGCCTGCCCAATTAGAATAAAACAATATCCCCTAAAATTGCAGGGAAAGGGAAGTAAAAATCGTTGATAAATTTTGAAATCTACATTATTAATTGAGTGTGAATTGGAATATAATACTCCTATCTCGCCAGTAAAGAAATAAAGTTGCAGACTGGTTCAAGATCTCAGAGCAATCAACAAATTTGTAGAGGATATTCATCCAGTAATAGCTAATCCGTACACCTTATTGACTAAATTGAACACTAATCAGAAATGCTTTGCCGTCTTGGATTTAAAGGACTCTTTGGCTGCAGCCAGCCGGGAGTGATGTGAGTACCGCTGGGGGCTAAGGGGGCGATGGCTGGGGCAGAGGGATGGGGACACGGCTGGGGCCCTATTGCAGGCAGCCCGCTGCCCCGGCCGAGCACTCTAACGTGGGACTTGTCCTGGCAGCATGGTCACCAAGAAGGAGCTGTGCACAGACCCGCGGGCGGCCTGGGTGCAGGCGCATGTGCAGCACTTCCAGAGCCTGAAGAACTGATCCTTCCCCACTGCCACCCCTGATGCCCCTGGTGCTTCCCCAGACCCAGGTACGCAGGAGAGCACTTGGATGGCAGCCTTCTTCAATGGGAAAGCTTATTCTATTTAACTTATTTAAACAAACTATTTTCTGCTAAAAAGGGGGGGAAACCCCCCAAAATCAATTATATGAAATCCCTGCTTTAAACTGAAAAGAATTTAAACCGTATCAATTTGCTTGTTAATGAACAGCCTGGTGCTTCGGTGCCTGAGTAGAGTGTTTGCATTATCAACCCCTTTGTGTGTCTCTGAAGTCCCTGCTGGAGCCCCGATGCGAGAGACAAGACCCACGGGGACCCCATTGCTCTCCACGCATCCTGGGGTCACTGCTCTCTCTGGAACAGAGCAGCCTCAGCCCCACAGCATCCCCCACGGTGCCTCCCCCTCCCCAGCCTGGGTTCAGCTCCGGTGCCACCCATCGGGTGCCACCAGGTTCTCAAGCGGGTGCCCAGCGCCAGCTCCTCTTTGGGAAGCAGCCCGGCATCCCCTGTGATGCCAGGAGGAGGCTGGGGCCGCGGCAGCGCCTCTTGCCGCGCAGCGCTCAGGCACAAGCAGCAAAGCCGCGTCGGTGAGGGTCCAAGTTTTATTAGAGGGAACCTGCCCATGCCTAGGGCAGGGCCTGCGAGGGCAGGTTGGTGTCGGGGTGTCCTGCAGGGATGCCGGCCTCTTCGTCCTCAGGGGACGTGTCCGGAGCTGGGCCACTGTGCGAGGATCCCTGTGCCGCTAGGTCCAGCGCCTGGGCTGGCTGCAAGGCGGGCGCTGCGAGGGGCAGGGGGATGATGAGCACAGCCAGCCCGTGCCACGCTCCCTCCCTCCAGCCCTGGATCACGGCCCCGAGCCTGTCCCCGCGTCCCAAGTAGCAGTGGTGGCCGCATGGCTCTTGGGACCTTGCGTCCCACCCCCAGCTGCAGCCCTCACCAGTGCCCGTGCCGCTGCAGTCACAGCATTCCCAGGAATGCACCTCTCCTCCCAGGTTGGAGCAGCGCTGGTGGGTCCCGCGGGAGCCACAGGACTGGCAGAGCAGCAGTCGCCAGGGCCTGGGGGGGCAATGGGACACATTGCCACCAAAGGCCCCTGAGATGGATGGGGGGTGCCAGCCTGGTACCTCCATCCCCAGCCAAAGGGGGTGACCTCGGGGACCACCCGCACTCACCCGTTCTCCTCTGCCGCTTCCCGTCCCAGGGGGCACAGGCACCGGCTGCTGTCACAGGAGCTGTGCCGCCGATAATGGTCGGCAAAGGCTCCATCCTCCTCCCAGGCAGCATCCCTGTGGGAGCAGAGGAGGGCTCAGCCCTGGGGATGTGGGGAGGCAGCAGGGGATCGGCTGGAGCATCCCGGAGGGGAAGGAGGCAGCGGGAGGGCACCCACCTGTCCGGGATTTTGATGCCCAGGCGGAACATCTCTTCTCGGAAGGTGACCGTGTCCTGGCAGAGCGGGCAGCGGAAGTGGTGCAGGGCAGAGCGCAGCGCCTGGCCCTGGGGCAGACACAGCGTCAGCACCAGGGGGTGCTGGGGTCCCGTTCACCCCCCGCAGCTTGGTGCCGGGGTGAGCGCAGGGGTGATGATGTCGGGGACCGCGGGGGCTGCCGCCTACCTGAATACAGCGGCGGTGGAACCAGGCGCTGGTGCAGGTGGGACAGACCAGGGTGTCAAAGCACGGCCGCTCCGCCACCGCCTCCTGGCAGATGAGGCACAGGGTCTGGTCCTGCTGCACCGCCCGCACCCGCTGCACCGGCCGGTGCTTCCAGCAGAAGGACCTGCGGACGGAGGTGATGCTTCAGCGCCAGCTCTCCTCCATCGCGGCCCTGGCTCTGGTACCCCGGGGCGGGGACACTCACTTGAACTCCCCAAAGAACTGGGAGACGCAGCCCCGCTCGCTGCCGCAGGGGTAGTGGAAGGTGCGGGGACAGCGCCGGGCTCTGCAGGTGACCGAGGCGCCCGGCTGGCGGCAGATGCAGCACCTCTGGGGATGACAGGGGTGTCTGTGCGGTTGCTTGCAGCCAGCTGCCAGAGCGTCCCTGCGGGAGTGCTGGCCTGTGCAGTGCTGGACATAGGCAATGGGGACCGTCATGCCCTCAGGCCTCACCTTCCGTGCCACCCTCTTCAGCTCCTCTTGGATGTCAGGGAAGAGGAAGCCATAGAAGCCCTCTTCATCAGCCCCTCTCTGGTTCAGCCTGCTGGCGTGGTACTGCAAGAGGGGAGAAGAGGGGACGTGCCAGGGGCTGCCGGCGGTGCGGGGCCGGGGAGCAGGGGGTGCCAGGACCAGGCACTCACCAGGCAGTTCTCATGGACGCAGAGCCCATCCTGACGGCCAAGCTGCCCCAGCACCTCGGGGTTGCAATCTGCGCGCTGGCAGAACCCGCACACTGCAGGGGGACAGCAGCGTCACCGCCTGCCCTGTGACAAGGTCCCAGTGTAATGCTGGGAGCGGGAATGGGGAGACACCCGACCGCCTTCCTATGCTGCTTGCATCCACAATCCCCTCTGGCAGGGTGCCAGCGGGGTGCTGTGCACTCACGCTCCTCACCGGGCTCATCCCGCTGCCTCTTGCACGGGGGAGGCTCACAGGAGGGCTCGTCCTCCTCCGGCAGCGCTGCCGGACACTGGGCCGTGCGGCGCCGTGATTTGCGCTTCATCGTAGCGAGAGGCTGCAGCCAAGGAGATGCCTGCGCCTGGGGACGTGGCTCTGCTCAAAGACCCTCCTGCTCTGGGGCTGCTGGCGGGGCACCCTTGCCGTGCAGGGTGTTTGTGACGCGGCACCGCACGAGGGTTCCGCACGGGGCATCTGGAACGCGGGGACAGGCGCAGGGCTGTGATCCAGGGATGGATGGAGGCAGGGAGCGTGGCACAGGCTGGCTGGGCTCATCATGACCCCCCTGCCCCTCACAGTGCCTGCCCTGCAGGCAGCCCCGGCGCTAGACCCACCGGCACAGGACCCAGCAGCACAGGGGGATGATCGCTTCCCTGGCCCGGCTGCCGCACTCTTGCTCATACAAGCCAGGATGCCACTGGCCTTCCTGGCCACCTGGGCACAGACCTGGCTCAGCTTTAGCTGCCTTTTGACCACCACCCCAAGTCGTTTCCACCAGCCTCTTTTCCCTGGTGTATGGGGCTGTTGCGACCCGTAGTAAGAGATCATAGTAAGAGATTATTTGTTTGGGTGGCCACTCATTGTCCTTCCAGTTACCAATTTGTAGTTCCCTTTTAGATCGTTTCCTTCTTAGTTCATCTGTTTCTGTGTACAACTGGACTCCCAAACGTTCTCCTTGGCTCATAGCTGGTAAAAAAGAAACTCGGTCTCATTGTTCCTAATACACGTGATCCTGTCCAATTTTTAGGTAAAAATGCAAAGGCTGCTTTACCACAGATCCAATAATGCCCGTCTGGAGTGGGCCAACCGTTTGCTATATTAGTTCCATTAGTCCAGTTAGGGAATTGGTGATTCATTTCTATAGGATCTCCCCATTTTTCCCAGCCTTTCTTTGTTCTCTTCCATAGATCACCTCCTTCACAAAGCAAATTTCCTACTGGTTTGCCGTCACTTTCTGAATTTTGCCAACACCTTTTCCAATTACATTTGTTTGTAAGATCCATTGCTGCCTTCTGTTATTTCCTTCTTGATTTCTCCAGATCACAGGATCGCTTATGTTACTCTCCATCGCTTCCCAGGGCCATCTCTCTCCCTGGTTAGTTCCCCCACAAACATAGCAGTTGCTTACATTCAATGCTTTAGCTATATTTTACAAAGAGATTGTTAGCAACAGTGGGAATTTCATATTGGACTCCTGTTTCCGTTTCATGATAAAATGAGTTGAATAATAAATGATGTTGTATTGATTCCTTAACACTTTCCGTAATTTGAATTTGGACTTTAGCTCCTGGACCCTTTCCTGTAGCCCATATTTTAATTCCAAATTCCTTAATTTTCTTATTTTTCCATTTTCCAATAGTCATGATAGTTAGATTGAGAAGGGTACATTCGTGTGGTCCACAATCTGGCTTTACTGGGACATTTTGAATAAAGGCTATACGCAGATATGTTTTTCACTCTAAGAAACCACCCCAAGTGACAGACGGAATGCGAGATGAATATACCTCCGTCAGATCCCTTAATTTTGGCTTTGGAAAAGGAGAGGGAAAAACTGAAAGCTAAGCTGGAGAGATGTTCAGATTGGGATACTGGGGAAAGATGTTAAGCAAAGCAAGAAGGAAAGCAAGGGAGCTCGGGCAGCTCCTGTGTTTGAGCGTGGGATGAGTGCTGGGGAGGCAGAGGTGGAGGGATGTCGGGCGGAGGTGGGGGAGTGGGTTCTTCTCCTATGGGACCGGATCCGTGTGTGCTGTGGGGAGTTTGGACGTTGGAAGTGGGACTGCCCTGGGGGGAGTGCCATGGGGTGGCTCCTGTGGCTGAATTGGAACTAGACAGACGGGGACCTGGGGAATCTACCCCAGCAGATCCACTGGTTAAATTAAAACTAGGGACTAGAGGAAATAAAGTGGAATTTTAGTGGATGCAGGAGCAACTTATTCGGTGTTAAATCAGAGGGAAAAGAATTTGTTACGGATGTGGGAGCTACTGGCCACCAAGAAAAAAAAAAAAAAAAAAAAAAGGAAAAGACCCCAAAAAAAGGCAAAAAGAGGCATTCTTTCTGAAACCCGTAAAGTACAAATTCGGAAAACAAAGAGGAATGCATGAATTTTTATGCATGCTAAATTCTCCCAACTCTGTATTAGGGTGAGAAGCAACATTGAAAGAAGGCAAAATGGAATGAAGAGTTAAAAACGATCAATTAGTTTTAGATTTGAGTTTCTCTTTAATTCGACAGAGAAGCAAACAGGAGGAGCTTCCTGAAATAGAAGAAATCCTCAAGCAGGTGTATCTGGTAGTATGGGCGTCTGAAGTTCCAGGGAAGGCGAAAAATGCTTTGCCTGTTCGAGTAGAAATAAAAAGGGGGGGCCTGCCCAATTAGAATAAAACAATATCCCCTAAAATTGCAGGGAAAGGGAAGTAAAAATCGTTGATAAATTTTGAAATCTACATTATTAATTGAGTGTGAATTGGAATATAATACTCCTATCTCGCCAGTAAAGAAATAAAGTTGCAGACTGGTTCAAGATCTCAGAGCAATCAACAAATTTGTAGAGGATATTCATCCAGTAATAGCTAATCCGTACACCTTATTGACTAAATTGAACACTAATCAGAAATGCTTTGCCGTCTTGGATTTAAAGGACTCTTTGGCTGCAGCCAGCCGGGAGTGATGTGAGTACCGCTGGGGGCTAAGGGGGCGATGGCTGGGGCAGAGGGATGGGGACACGACTGGGGCCCTATTGCAGGCAGCCCGCTGCCCCGGCCGAGCACTCTAACGTGGGACTTGTCCTGGCAGCATGGTCACCAAGAAGGAGCTGTGCACAGACCCGCGGGCGGCCTGGGTGCAGGCGCATGTGCAGCACTTCCAGAGCCTGAAGAACTGATCCTTCCCCACTGCCACCCCTGATGCCCCTGGTGCTTCCCCAGACCCAGGTACGCAGGAGAGCACTTGGATGGCAGCCTTCTTCAATGGGAAAGCTTATTCTATTTAACTTATTTAAACAAACTATTTTCTGCTAAAAAGGGGGGGAAACCCCCCAAAATCAATTATATGAAATCCCTGCTTTAAACTGAAAAGAATTTAAACCGTATCAATTTGCTTGTTAATGAACAGCCTGGTGCTTCGGTGCCTGAGTAGAGTGTTTGCATTATCAACCCCTTTGTGTGTCTCTGAAGTCCCTGCTGGAGCCCCGATGCGAGAGACAAGACCCACGGGGACCCCATTGCTCTCCACGCATCCTGGGGTCACTGCTCTCTCTGGAACAGAGCAGCCTCAGCCCCACAGCATCCCCCACGGTGCCTCCCCCTCCCCAGCCTGGGTTCAGCTCCGGTGCCACCCATCGGGTGCCACCAGGTTCTCAAGCGGGTGCCCAGCGCCAGCTCCTCTTTGGGAAGCAGCCCGGCATCCCCTGTGATGCCAGGAGGAGGCTGGGGCCGCGGCAGCGCCTCTTGCCGCGCAGCGCTCAGGCACAAGCAGCAAAGCCGCGTCGGTGAGGGTCCAAGTTTTATTAGAGGGAACCTGCCCATGCCTAGGGCAGGGCCTGCGAGGGCAGGTTGGTGTCGGGGTGTCCTGCAGGGATGCCGGCCTCTTCGTCCTCAGGGGACGTGTCCGGAGCTGGGCCACTGTGCGAGGATCCCTGTGCCGCTAGGTCCAGCGCCTGGGCTGGCTGCAAGGCGGGCGCTGCGAGGGGCAGGGGGATGATGAGCACAGCCAGCCCGTGCCACGCTCCCTCCCTCCAGCCCTGGATCACGGCCCCGAGCCTGTCCCCGCGTCCCAAGTAGCAGTGGTGGCCGCATGGCTCTTGGGACCTTGCGTCCCACCCCCAGCTGCAGCCCTCACCAGTGCCCGTGCCGCTGCAGTCACAGCATTCCCAGGAATGCACCTCTCCTCCCAGGTTGGAGCAGCGCTGGTGGGTCCCGCGGGAGCCACAGGACTGGCAGAGCAGCAGTCGCCAGGGCCTGGGGGGGCAATGGGACACATTGCCACCAAAGGCCCCTGAGATGGATGGGGGGTGCCAGCCTGGTACCTCCATCCCCAGCCAAAGGGGGTGACCTCGGGGACCACCCGCACTCACCCGTTCTCCTCTGCCGCTTCCCGTCCCAGGGGGCACAGGCACCGGCTGCTGTCACAGGAGCTGTGCCGCCGATAATGGTCGGCAAAGGCTCCATCCTCCTCCCAGGCAGCATCCCTGTGGGAGCAGAGGAGGGCTCAGCCCTGGGGATGTGGGGAGGCAGCAGGGGATCGGCTGGAGCATCCCGGAGGGGAAGGAGGCAGCGGGAGGGCACCCACCTGTCCGGGATTTTGATGCCCAGGCGGAACATCTCTTCTCGGAAGGTGACCGTGTCCTGGCAGAGCGGGCAGCGGAAGTGGTGCAGGGCAGAGCGCAGCGCCTGGCCCTGGGGCAGACACAGCGTCAGCACCAGGGGGTGCTGGGGTCCCGTTCACCCCCCGCAGCTTGGTGCCGGGGTGAGCGCAGGGGTGATGATGTCGGGGACCGCGGGGGCTGCCGCCTACCTGAATACAGCGGCGGTGGAACCAGGCGCTGGTGCAGGTGGGACAGACCAGGGTGTCAAAGCACGGCCGCTCCGCCACCGCCTCCTGGCAGATGAGGCACAGGGTCTGGTCCTGCTGCACCGCCCGCACCCGCTGCACCGGCCGGTGCTTCCAGCAGAAGGACCTGCGGACGGAGGTGATGCTTCAGCGCCAGCTCTCCTCCATCGCGGCCCTGGCTCTGGTACCCCGGGGCGGGGACACTCACTTGAACTCCCCAAAGAACTGGGAGACGCAGCCCCGCTCGCTGCCGCAGGGGTAGTGGAAGGTGCGGGGACAGCGCCGGGCTCTGCAGGTGACCGAGGCGCCCGGCTGACGGCAGATGCAGCACCTCTGGGGATGGCAGGGGTGTCTGTGCGGTTGCTTGCAGCCAGCTGCCAGAGCGTCCCTGCGGGAGTGCTGGCCTGTGCAGTGCTGGACATAGGCAATGGGGACCGTCATGCCCTCAGGCCTCACCTTCCGTGCCACCCTCTTCAGCTCCTCTTGGATGTCAGGGAAGAGGAAGCCATAGAAGCCCTCTTCATCAGCCCCTCTCTGGTTCAGCCTGCTGGCGTGGTACTGCAAGAGGGGAGAAGAGGGGACGTGCCAGGGGCTGCCGGCGGTGCGGGGCCGGGGAGCAGGGGGTGCCAGGACCAGGCACTCACCAGGCAGTTCTCATGGACGCAGAGCCCATCCTGACGGCAAAGCTGCCCCAGCACCTCGGGGTTGCAATCTGCGCGCTGGCAGAACCCGCACACTGCAGGGGGACAGCAGCGTCACCGCCTGCCCTGTGACAAGGTCCCAGTGTAATGCTGGGAGCGGGAATGGGGAGACACCCGACCGCCTTCCTATGCTGCTTGCATCCACAATCCCCTCTGGCAGGGTGCCAGCGGGGTGCTGTGCACTCACGCTCCTCACCGGGCTCATCCCGCTGCCTCTTGCACGGGGGAGGCTCACAGGAGGGCTCGTCCTCCTCCGGCAGCGCTGCCGGACACTGGGCCGTGCGGCGCCGTGATTTGCGCTTCATCGTAGCGAGAGGCTGCAGCCAAGGAGATGCCTGCGCCTGGGGACGTGGCTCTGCTCAAAGACCCTCCTGCTCTGGGGCTGCTGGCGGGGCACCCTTGCCGTGCAGGGTGTTTGTGACGCGGCACCGCACGAGGGTTCCGCACGGGGCATCTGGAACGCGGGGACAGGCGCAGGGCTGTGATCCAGGGATGGATGGAGGCAGGGAGCGTGGCACAGGCTGGCTGGGCTCATCATGACCCCCCTGCCCCTCACAGTGCCTGCCCTGCCGGCAGCCCCGGCGCTAGACCCACCGGCACAGGACCCAGCAGCACAGGGGGATGATCGCTTCCCTGGCCCGGCTGCCGCACTCTTGCTCATACAAGCCAGGATGCCACTGGCCTTCCTGGCCACCTGGGCACAGACCTGGCTCAGCTTTAGCTGCCTTTTGACCACCACCCCAAGTCGTTTCCACCAGCCTCTTTTCCCTGGTGTATGGGGCTGTTGCGACCCGTAGTAAGAGATCATAGTAAGAGATTATTTGTTTGGGTGGCCACTCATTGTCCTTCCAGTTACCAATTTGTAGTTCCCTTTTAGATCGTTTCCTTCTTAGTTCATCTGTTTCTGTGTACAACTGGACTCCCAAACGTTCTCCTTGGCTCATAGCTGGTAAAAAAGAAACTCGGTCTCATTGTTCCTAATACACGTGATCCTGTCCAATTTTTAGGTAAAAATGCAAAGGCTGCTTTACCACAGATCCAATAATGCCCGTCTGGAGTGGGCCAACCGTTTGGTATATTAGTTCCATTAGTCCAGTTAGGGAATTGGTGATTCATTTCTATAGGATCTCCCCATTTTTCCCAGCCTTTCTTTGTTCTCTTCCATAGATCACCTCCTTCACAAAGCAAATTTCCTACTGGTTTGCCGTCACTTTCTGAATTTTGCCAACACCTTTTCCAATTACATTTGTTTGTAAGATCCATTGCTGCCTTCTGTTATTTCCTTCTTGATTTCTCCAGATCACAGGATCGCTTATGTTACTCTCCATCGCTTCCCAGGGCCATCTCTCTCCCTGGTTAGTTCCCCCACAAACATAGCAGTTGCTTACATTCAATGCTTTAGCTATATTTTACAAAGAGATTGTTAGCAACAGTGGGAATTTCATATTGGACTCCTGTTTCCGTTTCATGATAAAATGAGTTGAATAATAAATGATGTTGTATTGATTCCTTAACACTTTCCGTAATTTGAATTTGGACTTTAGCTCCTGGACCCTTTCCTGTAGCCCATATTTTAATTCCAAATTCCTTAATTTTCTTATTTTTCCATTTTCCAATAGTCATGATAGTTAGATTGAGAAGGGTACATTCGTGTGGTCCACAATCTGGCTTTACTGGGACATTTTGAATAAAGGCTATACGCAGATATGTTTTTCACTCTAAGAAACCACCCCAAGTGACAGACGGAATGCGAGATGAATATACCTCCGTCAGATCCCTTAATTTTGGCTTTGGAAAAGGAGAGGGAAAAACTGAAAGCTAAGCTGGAGAGATGTTCAGATTGGGATACTGGGGAAAGATGTTAAGCAAAGCAAGAAGGAAAGCAAGGGAGCTCGGGCAGCTCCTGTGTTTTGAGCGTGGGATGAGTGCTGGGGAGGCAGAGGTGGAGGGATGTCGGGCGGAGGTGGGGGAGTGGGTTCTTCTCCTATGGGACCGGATCCGTGTGTGCTGTGGGGAGTTTGGACGTTGGAAGTGGGACTGCCCTGGGGGGAGTGCCATGGGGTGGCTCCTGTGGCTGAATTGGAACTAGACAGACGGGGACCTGGGGAATCTACCCCAGCAGATCCACTGGTTAAATTAAAACTAGGGACTAGAGGAAATAAAGTGGAATTTTAGTGGATGCAGGAGCAACTTATTCGGTGTTAAATCAGAGGGAAAAGAATTTGTTACGGATGTGGGAGCTACTGGCCACCAAGAAAAAAAAAAAAAAAAAAAAAGGAAAAGACCCCAAAAAAAGGCAAAAAGAGGCATTCTTTCTGAAACCCGTAAAGTACAAATTCGGAAAACAAAGAGGAATGCATGAATTTTTATGCATGCTAAATTCTCCCAACTCTGTATTAGGGTGAGAAGCAACATTGAAAGAAGGCAAAATGGAATGAAGAGTTAAAAACGATCAATTAGTTTTAGATTTGAGTTTCTCTTTAATTCGACAGAGAAGCAAACAGGAGGAGCTTCCTGAAATAGAAGAAATCCTCAAGCAGGTGTATCTGGTAGTATGGGCGTCTGAAGTTCCAGGGAAGGCGAAAAATGCTTTGCCTGTTCAAGTAGAAATAAAAAGGGGGGGCCTGCCCAATTAGAATAAAACAATATCCCCTAAAATTGCAGGGAAAGGGAAGTAAAAATCGTTGATAAATTTTGAAATCTACATTATTAATTGAGTGTGAATTGGAATATAATACTCCTATCTCGCCAGTAAAGAAATAAAGTTGCAGACTGGTTCAAGATCTCAGAGCAATCAACAAATTTGTAGAGGATATTCATCCAGTAATAGCTAATCCGTACACCTTATTGACTAAATTGAACACTAATCAGAAATGCTTTGCCGTCTTGGATTTAAAGGACTCTTTGGCTGCAGCCAGCCGGGAGTGATGTGAGTACCGCTGGGGGCTAAGGGGGCGATGGCTGGGGCAGAGGGATGGGGACACGGCTGGGGCCCTATTGCAGGCAGCCCGCTGCCCCGGCCGAGCACTCTAACGTGGGACTTGTCCTGGCAGCATGGTCACCAAGAAGGAGCTGTGCACAGACCCGCGGGCGGCCTGGGTGCAGGCGCATGTGCAGCACTTCCAGAGCCTGAAGAACTGATCCTTCCCCACTGCCACCCCTGATGCCCCTGGTGCTTCCCCAGACCCAGGTACGCAGGAGAGCACTTGGATGGCAGCCTTCTTCAATGGGAAAGCTTATTCTATTTAACTTATTTAAACAAACTATTTTCTGCTAAAAAGGGGGGGAAACCCCCCAAAATCAATTATATGAAATCCCTGCTTTAAACTGAAAAGAATTTAAACCGTATCAATTTGCTTGTTAATGAACAGCCTGGTGCTTCGGTGCCTGAGTAGAGTGTTTGCATTATCAACCCCTTTGTGTGTCTCTGAAGTCCCTGCTGGAGCCCCGATGCGAGAGACAAGACCCACGGGGACCCCATTGCTCTCCACGCATCCTGGGGTCACTGCTCTCTCTGGAACAGAGCAGCCTCAGCCCCACAGCATCCCCCACGGTGCCTCCCCCTCCCCAGCCTGGGTTCAGCTCCGGTGCCACCCATCGGGTGCCACCAGGTTCTCAAGCGGGTGCCCAGCGCCAGCTCCTCTTTGGGAAGCAGCCCGGCATCCCCTGTGATGCCAGGAGGAGGCTGGGGCCGCGGCAGCGCCTCTTGCCGCGCAGCGCTCAGGCACAAGCAGCAAAGCCGCGTCGGTGAGGGTCCAAGTTTTATTAGAGGGAACCTGCCCATGCCTAGGGCAGGGCCTGCGAGGGCAGGTTGGTGTCGGGGTGTCCTGCAGGGATGCCGGCCTCTTCGTCCTCAGGGGACGTGTCCGGAGCTGGGCCACTGTGCGAGGATCCCTGTGCCGCTGGGTCCAGCGCCTGGGCTGGCTGCAAGGCGGGCGCTGCGAGGGGCAGGGGGATGATGAGCACAGCCAGCCCGTGCCACGCTCCCTCCCTCCAGCCCTGGATCACGGCCCCGAGCCTGTCCCCGCGTCCCAAGTAGCAGTGGTGGCCGCATGGCTCTTGGGACCTTGCGTCCCACCCCCAGCTGCAGCCCTCACCAGTGCCCGTGCCGCTGCAGTCACAGCATTCCCAGGAATGCACCTCTCCTCCCAGGTTGGAGCAGCGCTGGTGGGTCCCGCGGGAGCCACAGGACTGGCAGAGCAGCAGTCGCCAGGGCCTGGGGGGGCAATGGGACACATTGCCACCAAAGGCCCCTGAGATGGATGGGGGGTGCCAGCCTGGTACCTCCATCCCCAGCCAAAGGGGGTGACCTCGGGGACCACCCGCACTCACCCGTTCTCCTCTGCCGCTTCCCGTCCCAGGGGGCACAGGCACCGGCTGCTGTCACAGGAGCTGTGCCGCCGATAATGGTCGGCAAAGGCTCCATCCTCCTCCCAGGCAGCATCCCTGTGGGAGCAGAGGAGGGCTCAGCCCTGGGGATGTGGGGAGGCAGCAGGGGATCGGCTGGAGCATCCCGGAGGGGAAGGAGGCAGCGGGAGGGCACCCACCTGTCCGGGATTTTGATGCCCAGGCGGAACATCTCTTCTCGGAAGGTGACCGTGTCCTGGCAGAGCGGGCAGCGGAAGTGGTGCAGGGCAGAGCGCAGCGCCTGGCCCTGGGGCAGACACAGCGTCAGCACCAGTGGGTGCTGGGGTCCCGTTCACCCCCCGCAGCTTGGTGCCGGGGTGAGCGCAGGGGTGATGATGTCGGGGACCGCGGGGGCTGCCGCCTACCTGAATACAGCGGCGGTGGAACCAGGCGCTGGTGCAGGTGGGACAGACCAGGGTGTCAAAGCACGGCCGCTCCGCCACCGCCTCCTGGCAGATGAGGCACAGGGTCTGGTCCTGCTGCACCGCCCGCACCCGCTGCACCGGCCGGTGCTTCCAGCAGAAGGACCTGCGGACGGAGGTGATGCTTCAGCGCCAGCTCTCCTCCATCGCGGCCCTGGCTCTGGTACCCCGGGGCGGGGACACTCACTTGAACTCCCCAAAGAACTGGGAGACGCAGCCCCGCTCGCTGCCGCAGGGGTAGTGGAAGGTGCGGGGACAGCGCCGGGCTCTGCAGGTGACCGAGGCGCCCGGCTGACGGCAGATGCAGCACCTCTGGGGATGACAGGGGTGTCTGTGCGGTTGCTTGCAGCCAGCTGCCAGAGCGTCCCTGCGGGAGTGCTGGCCTGTGCAGTGCTGGACATAGGCAATGGGGACCGTCATGCCCTCAGGCCTCACCTTCCGTGCCACCCTCTTCAGCTCCTCTTGGATGTCAGGGAAGAGGAAGCCATAGAAGCCCTCTTCATCAGCCCCTCTCTGGTTCAGCCTGCTGGCGTGGTACTGCAAGAGGGGAGAAGAGGGGACGTGCCAGGGGCTGCCGGCGGTGCGGGGCCGGGGAGCAGGGGGTGCCAGGACCAGGCACTCACCAGGCAGTTCTCATGGACGCAGAGCCCATCCTGACGGCAAAGCTGCCCCAGCACCTCGGGGTTGCAATCTGCGCGCTGGCAGAACCCGCACACTGCAGGGGGACAGCAGCGTCACCGCCTGCCCTGTGACAAGGTCCCAGTGTAATGCTGGGAGCGGGAATGGGGAGACACCCGACCGCCTTCCTATGCTGCTTGCATCCACAATCCCCTCTGGCAGGGTGCCAGCGGGGTGCTGTGCACTCACGCTCCTCACCGGGCTCATCCCGCTGCCTCTTGCACGGGGGAGGCTCACAGGAGGGCTCGTCCTCCTCCGGCAGCGCTGCCGGACACTGGGCCGTGCGGCGCCGTGATTTGCGCTTCATCGTAGCGAGAGGCTGCAGCCAAGGAGATGCCTGCGCCTGGGGACGTGGCTCTGCTCAAAGACCCTCCTGCTCTGGGGCTGCTGGCGGGGCACCCTTGCCGTGCAGGGTGTTTGTGACGCGGCACCGCACGAGGGTTCCGCACGGGGCATCTGGAACGCGGGGACAGGCGCAGGGCTGTGATCCAGGGATGGATGGAGGCAGGGAGCGTGGCACAGGCTGGCTGGGCTCATCATGACCCCCCTGCCCCTCACAGTGCCTGCCCTGCAGGCAGCCCCGGCGCTAGACCCACCGGCACAGGACCCAGCAGCACAGGGGGATGATCGCTTCCCTGGCCCGGCTGCCGCACTCTTGCTCATACAAGCCAGGATGCCACTGGCCTTCCTGGCCACCTGGGCACAGACCTGGCTCAGCTTTAGCTGCCTTTTGACCACCACCCCAAGTCGTTTCCACCAGCCTCTTTTCCCTGGTGTATGGGGCTGTTGCGACCCGTAGTAAGAGATCATAGTAAGAGATTATTTGTTTGGGTGGCCACTCATTGTCCTTCCAGTTACCAATTTGTAGTTCCCTTTTAGATCGTTTCCTTCTTAGTTCATCTGTTTCTGTGTACAACTGGACTCCCAAACGTTCTCCTTGGCTCATAGCTGGTAAAAAAGAAACTCGGTCTCATTGTTCCTAATACACGTGATCCTGTCCAATTTTTAGGTAAAAATGCAAAGGCTGCTTTACCACAGATCCAATAATGCCCGTCTGGAGTGGGCCAACCGTTTGGTATATTAGTTCCATTAGTCCAGTTAGGGAATTGGTGATTCATTTCTATAGGATCTCCCCATTTTTCCCAGCCTTTCTTTGTTCTCTTCCATAGATCACCTCCTTCACAAAGCAAATTTCCTACTGGTTTGCCGTCACTTTCTGAATTTTGCCAACACCTTTTCCAATTACATTTGTTTGTAAGATCCATTGCTGCCTTCTGTTATTTCCTTCTTGATTTCTCCAGATCACAGGATCGCTTATGTTACTCTCCATCGCTTCCCAGGGCCATCTCTCTCCCTGGTTAGTTCCCCCACAAACATAGCAGTTGCTTACATTCAATGCTTTAGCTATATTTTACAAAGAGATTGTTAGCATCAGTGGGAATTTCATATTGGGCTCCTGTTTCCGTTTTATGATAAAATGAGTTGAATAATAAATGATGTTGTATTGATTCCTTAACACTTTCCGTAATTTGAATTTGGACTTTAGCTCCTGGACCCTTTCCTGTAGCCCATATTTTAATTCCAAATTCCTTAATTTTCTTATTTTTCCATTTTCCAATAGTCATGATAGTTAGATTGAGAAGGGTACATTCGTGTGGTCCACAATCTGGCTTTACTGGGACATTTTGAATAAAGGCTATACGCAGATATGTTTTTCACTCTAAGAAACCACCCCAAGTGACAGACGGAATGCGAGATGAATATACCTCCGTCAGATCCCTTAATTTTGGCTTTGGAAAAGGAGAGGGAAAAACTGAAAGCTAAGCTGGAGAGATGTTCAGATTGGGATACTGGGGAAAGATGTTAAGCAAAGCAAGAAGGAAAGCAAGGGAGCTCGGGCAGCTCCTGTGTTTGAGCGTGGGATGAGTGCTGGGGAGGCAGAGGTGGAGGGATGTCGGGCGGAGGTGGGGGAGTGGGTTCTTCTCCTATGGGACCGGATCCGTGTGTGCTGTGGGGAGTTTGGACGTTGGAAGTGGGACTGC
Organism: Lathamus discolor; assembly: GCF_037157495.1. NCBI lineage: Eukaryota > Metazoa > Chordata > Aves > Psittaciformes > Psittacidae > Lathamus > Lathamus discolor. The sequence continues at coordinate 943,824 of NC_088897.1, read as the reverse complement.
CCTGGGGGGAGTGCCATGGGGTGGCTCCTGTGGCTGAATTGGAACTAGACAGACGGGGACCTGGGGAATCTACCCCAGCAGATCCACTGGTTAAATTAAAACTAGGGACTAGAGGAAATAAAGTGGAATTTTAGTGGATGCAGGAGCAACTTATTCGGTGTTAAATCAGAGGGAAAAGAATTTGTTACGGATGTGGGAGCTACTGGCCACCAAGAAAAAAAAAAAAAAAAAAAAGGAAAAGACCCCAAAAAAAGGCAAAAAGAGGCATTCTTTCTGAAACCCGTAAAGTACAAATTCGGAAAACAAAGAGGAATGCATGAATTTTTATGCATGCTAAATTCTCCCAACTCTGTATTAGGGTGAGAAGCAACATTGAAAGAAGGCAAAATGGAATGAAGAGTTAAAAACGATCAATTAGTTTTAGTTTCGAGTTTCTCTTTAATTCGACAGAGAAGCAAACAGGAGGAGCTTCCTGAAATAGAAGAAATCCTCAAGCAGGTGTATCTGGGAGTATGGGCGTCTGAAGTTCCAGGGAAGGCGAAAAATGCTTTGCCTGTTCAAGTAGAAATAAAAAGGGGGGGCCTGCCCAATTAGAATAAAACAATATCCCCTAAAATTGCAGGGAAAGGGAAGTAAAAATCGTTGATAAATTTTGAAATCTACATTATTAATTGAGTGTGAATTGGAATATAATACTCCTATCTCGCCAGTAAAGAAATAAAGTTGCAGACTGGTTCAAGATCTCAGAGCAATCAACAAATTTGTAGAGGATATTCATCCAGTAATAGCTAATCCGTACACCTTATTGACTAAATTGAACACTAATCAGAAATGCTTTGCCGTCTTGGATTTAAAGGACTCTTTGGCTGCAGCCAGCCGGGAGTGATGTGAGTACCACTGGGGGCTAAGGGGGCGATGGCTGGGGCAGAGGGATGGGGACACGGCTGGGGCCCTATTGCAGGCAGCCCGCTGCCCCGGCCGAGCACTCTAACGTGGGACTTGTCCTGGCAGCATGGTCACCAAGAAGGAGCTGTGCACAGACCCGCGGGCGGCCTGGGTGCAGGCGCATGTGCAGCACTTCCAGAGCCTGAAGAACTGATCCTTCCCCACTGCCACCCCTGATGCCCCTGGTGCTTCCCCAGACCCAGGTACGCAGGAGAGCACTTGGATGGCAGCCTTCTTCAATGGGAAAGCTTATTCTATTTAACTTATTTAAACAAACTATTTTCTGCTAAAAAGGGGGGGAAACCCCCCAAAATCAATTATATAAAATCCCTGCTTTAAACTGAAAAGAATTTAAACCGTATCAATTTGCTTGTTAATGAACAGCCTGGTGCTTCGGTGCCTGAGTAGAGTGTTTGCATTATCAACCCCTTTGTGTGTCTCTGAAGTCCCTGCTGGAGCCCCGATGCGAGAGACAAGACCCACGGGGACCCCATTGCTCTCCACGCATCCTGGGGTCACTGCTCTCTCTGGAACAGAGCAGCCTCAGCCCCACAGCATCCCCCACGGTGCCTCCCCCTCCCCAGCCTGGGTTCAGCTCCGGTGCCACCCATCGGGTGCCACCAGGTTCTCAAGCGGGTGCCCAGCGCCAGCTCCTCTTTGGGAAGCAGCCCGGCATCCCCTGTGATGCCAGGAGGAGGCTGGGGCCGCGGCAGCGCCTCTTGCCGCGCAGCGCTCAGGCACAAGCAGCAAAGCCGCGTCGGTGAGGGTCCAAGTTTTATTAGAGGGAACCTGCCCATGCCTAGGGCAGGGCCTGCGAGGGCAGGTTGGTGTCGGGGTGTCCTGCAGGGATGCCGGCCTCTTCGTCCTCAGGGGAGGTGTCCGGAGCTGGGCCACTGTGCGAGGATCCCTGTGCCGCTGGGTCCAGCGCCTGGGCTGGCTGCAAGGCGGGCGCTGCGAGGGGCAGGGGGATGATGAGCACAGCCAGCCCGTGCCACGCTCCCTCCCTCCAGCCCTGGATCACGGCCCCGAGCCTGTCCCCGCGTCCCAAGTAGCAGTGGTGGCCGCATGGCTCTTGGGACCTTGCGTCCCACCCCCAGCTGCAGCCCTCACCAGTGCCCGTGCCGCTGCAGTCACAGCATTCCCAGGAATGCACCTCTCCTCCCAGGTTGGAGCAGCGCTGGTGGGTCCCGCGGGAGCCACAGGACTGGCAGAGCAGCAGTCGCCAGGGCCTGGGGGGGCAATGGGACACATTGCCACCAAAGGCCCCTGAGATGGATGGGGGGTGCCAGCCTGGTACCTCCATCCCCAGCCAAAGGGGGTGACCTCGGGGACCACCCGCACTCACCCGTTCTCCTCTGCCGCTTCCCGTCCCAGGGGGCACAGGCACCGGCTGCTGTCACAGGAGCTGTGCCGCCGATAATGGTCGGCAAAGGCTCCATCCTCCTCCCAGGCAGCATCCCTGTGGGAGCAGAGGAGGGCTCAGCCCTGGGGATGTGGGGAGGCAGCAGGGGATCGGCTGGAGCATCCCGGAGGGGAAGGAGGCAGCGGGAGGGCACCCACCTGTCCGGGATTTTGATGCCCAGGCGGAACATCTCTTCTCGGAAGGTGACCGTGTCCTGGCAGAGCGGGCAGCGGAAGTGGTGCAGGGCAGAGCGCAGCGCCTGGCCCTGGGGCAGACACAGCGTCAGCACCAGGGGGTGCTGGGGTCCCGTTCACCCCCCGCAGCTTGGTGCCGGGGTGAGCGCAGGGGTGATGATGTCGGGGACCGCGGGGGCTGCCGCCTACCTGAATACAGCGGCGGTGGAACCAGGCGCTGGTGCAGGTGGGACAGACCAGGGTGTCAAAGCACGGCCGCTCCGCCACCGCCTCCTGGCAGATGAGGCACAGGGTCTGGTCCTGCTGCACCGCCCGCACCCGCTGCACCGGCCGGTGCTTCCAGCAGAAGGACCTGCGGACGGAGGTGATGCTTCAGCGCCAGCTCTCCTCCATCGCGGCCCTGGCTCTGGTACCCCGGGGCGGGGACACTCACTTGAACTCCCCAAAGAACTGGGAGACGCAGCCCCGCTCGCTGCCGCAGGGGTAGTGGAAGGTGCGGGGACAGCGCCGGGCTCTGCAGGTGACCGAGGCGCCCGGCTGGCGGCAGATGCAGCACCTCTGGGGATGACAGGGGTGTCTGTGCGGTTGCTTGCAGCCAGCTGCCAGAGCGTCCCTGCGGGAGTGCTGGCCTGTGCAGTGCTGGACATAGGCAATGGGGACCGTCATGCCCTCAGGCCTCACCTTCCGTGCCACCCTCTTCAGCTCCTCTTGGATGTCAGGGAAGAGGAAGCCATAGAAGCCCTCTTCATCAGCCCCTCTCTGGTTCAGCCTGCTGGCGTGGTACTGCAAGAGGGGAGAAGAGGGGACGTGCCAGGGGCTGCCGGCGGTGCGGGGCCGGGGAGCAGGGGGTGCCAGGACCAGGCACTCACCAGGCAGTTCTCATGGACGCAGAGCCCATCCTGACGGCAAAGCTGCCCCAGCACCTCGGGGTTGCAATCTGCGCGCTGGCAGAACCCGCACACTGCAGGGGGACAGCAGCGTCACCGCCTGCCCTGTGACAAGGTCCCAGTGTAATGCTGGGAGCGGGAATGGGGAGACACCCGACCGCCTTCCTATGCTGCTTGCATCCACAATCCCCTCTGGCAGGGTGCCAGCGGGGTGCTGTGCACTCACGCTCCTCACCGGGCTCATCCCGCTGCCTCTTGCACGGGGGAGGCTCACAGGAGGGCTCGTCCTCCTCCGGCAGCGCTGCCGGACACTGGGCCGTGCGGCGCCGTGATTTGCGCTTCATCGTAGCGAGAGGCTGCAGCCAAGGAGATGCCTGCGCCTGGGGACGTGGCTCTGCTCAAAGACCCTCCTGCTCTGGGGCTGCTGGCGGGGCACCCTTGCCGTGCAGGGTGTTTGTGACGCGGCACCGCACGAGGGTTCCGCACGGGGCATCTGGAACGCGGGGACAGGCGCAGGGCTGTGATCCAGGGATGGATGGAGGCAGGGAGCGTGGCACAGGCTGGCTGGGCTCATCATGACCCCCCTGCCCCTCACAGTGCCTGCCCTGCCGGCAGCCCCGGCGCTAGACCCACCGGCACAGGACCCAGCAGCACAGGGGGATGATCGCTTCCCTGGCCCGGCTGCCGCACTCTTGCTCATACAAGCCAGGATGCCACTGGCCTTCCTGGCCACCTGGGCACAGACCTGGCTCAGCTTTAGCTGCCTTTTGACCACCACCCCAAGTCGTTTCCACCAGCCTCTTTTCCCTGGTGTATGGGGCTGTTGCGACCCGTAGTAAGAGATCATAGTAAGAGATTATTTGTTTGGGTGGCCACTCATTGTCCTTCCAGTTACCAATTTGTAGTTCCCTTTTAGATCGTTTCCTTCTTAGTTCATCTGTTTCTGTGTACAACTGGACTCCCAAACGTTCTCCTTGGCTCATAGCTGGTAAAAAAGAAACTCGGTCTCATTGTTCCTAATACACGTGATCCTGTCCAATTTTTAGGTAAAAATGCAAAGGCTGCTTTACCACAGATCCAATAATGCCCGTCTGGAGTGGGCCAACCGTTTGGTATATTAGTTCCATTAGTCCAGTTAGGGAATTGGTGATTCATTTCTATAGGATCTCCCCATTTTTCCCAGCCTTTCTTTGTTCTCTTCCATAGATCACCTCCTTCACAAAGCAAATTTCCTACTGGTTTGCCGTCACTTTCTGAATTTTGCCAACACCTTTTCCAATTACATTTGTTTGTAAGATCCATTGCTGCCTTCTGTTATTTCCTTCTTGATTTCTCCAGATCACAGGATCGCTTATGTTACTCTCCATCGCTTCCCAGGGCCATCTCTCTCCCTGGTTAGTTCCCCCACAAACATAGCAGTTGCTTACATTCAATGCTTTAGCTATATTTTACAAAGAGATTGTTAGCAACAGTGGGAATTTCATATTGGACTCCTGTTTTCCGTTTCATGATAAAATGAGTTGAATAATAAATGATGTTGTATTGATTCCTTAACACTTTCCGTAATTTGAATTTGGACTTTAGCTCCTGGACCCTTTCCTGTAGCCCATATTTTAATTCCAAACTCCTTAATTTTCTTATTTTTCCATTTTCCAATAGTCATGATAGTTAGATTGAGAAGGGTACATTCGTGTGGTCCACAATCTGGCTTTACTGGGACATTTTGAATAAAGGCTATACGCAGATATGTTTTTCACTCTAAGAAACCACCCCAAGTGACAGACGGAATGCGAGATGAATATACCTCCGTCAGATCCCTTAATTTTGGCTTTGGAAAAGGAGAGGGAAAAACTGAAAGCTAAGCTGGAGAGATGTTCAGATTGGGATACTGGGGAAAGATGTTAAGCAAAGCAAGAAGGAAAGCAAGGGAGCTCGGGCAGCTCCTGTGTTTGAGCGTGGGATGAGTGCTGGGGAGGCAGAGGTGGAGGGATGTCGGGCGGAGGTGGGGGAGTGGGTTCTTCTCCTATGGGACCGGATCCGTGTGTGCTGTGGGGAGTTTGGACGTTGGAAGTGGGACTGCCCTGGGGGGAGTGCCATGGGGTGGCTCCTGTGGCTGAATTGGAACTAGACAGACGGGGACCTGGGGAATCTACCCCAGCAGATCCACTGGTTAAATTAAAACTAGGGACTAGAGGAAATAAAGTGGAATTTTAGTGGATGCAGGAGCAACTTATTCGGTGTTAAATCAGAGGGAAAAGAATTTGTTACGGATGTGGGAGCTACTGGCCACCAAGAAAAAAAAAAAAAAAAAAAAAAAGGAAAAGACCCCAAAAAAAGGCAAAAAGAGGCATTCTTTCTGAAACCCGTAAAGTACAAATTCGGAAAACAAAGAGGAATGCATGAATTTTTATGCATGCTAAATTCTCCCAACTCTGTATTAGGGTGAGAAGCAACATTGAAAGAAGGCAAAATGGAATGAAGAGTTAAAAACGATCAATTAGTTTTAGTTTCGAGTTTCTCTTTAATTCGACAGAGAAGCAAACAGGAGGAGCTTCCTGAAATAGAAGAAATCCTCAAGCAGGTGTATCTGGTAGTATGGGCGTCTGAAGTTCCAGGGAAGGCGAAAAATGCTTTGCCTGTTCAAGTAGAAATAAAAAGGGGGGGCCTGCCCAATTAGAATAAAACAATATCCCCTAAAATTGCAGGGAAAGGGAAGTAAAAATCGTTGATAAATTTTGAAATCTACATTATTAATTGAGTGTGAATTGGAATATAATACTCCTATCTCGCCAGTAAAGAAATAAAGTTGCAGACTGGTTCAAGATCTCAGAGCAATCAACAAATTTGTAGAGGATATTCATCCAGTAATAGCTAATCCGTACACCTTATTGACTAAATTGAACACTAATCAGAAATGCTTTGCCGTCTTGGATTTAAAGGACTCTTTGGCTGCAGCCAGCCGGGAGTGATGTGAGTACCACTGGGGGCTAAGGGGGCGATGGCTGGGGCAGAGGGATGGGGACACGGCTGGGGCCCTATTGCAGGCAGCCCGCTGCCCCGGCCGAGCACTCTAACGTGGGACTTGTCCTGGCAGCATGGTCACCAAGAAGGAGCTGTGCACAGACCCGCGGGCGGCCTGGGTGCAGGCGCATGTGCAGCACTTCCAGAGCCTGAAGAACTGATCCTTCCCCACTGCCACCCCTGATGCCCCTGGTGCTTCCCCAGACCCAGGTACGCAGGAGAGCACTTGGATGGCAGCCTTCTTCAATGGGAAAGCTTATTCTATTTAACTTATTTAAACAAACTATTTTCTGCTAAAAAGGGGGGGAAACCCCCCAAAATCAATTATATAAAATCCCTGCTTTAAACTGAAAAGAATTTAAACCGTATCAATTTGCTTGTTAATGAACAGCCTGGTGCTTCGGTGCCTGAGTAGAGTGTTTGCATTATCAACCCCTTTGTGTGTCTCTGAAGTCCCTGCTGGAGCCCCGATGCGAGAGACAAGACCCACGGGGACCCCATTGCTCTCCACGCATCCTGGGGTCACTGCTCTCTCTGGAACAGAGCAGCCTCAGCCCCACAGCATCCCCCACGGTGCCTCCCCCTCCCCAGCCTGGGTTCAGCTCCGGTGCCACCCATCGGGTGCCACCAGGTTCTCAAGCGGGTGCCCAGCGCCAGCTCCTCTTTGGGAAGCAGCCCGGCATCCCCTGTGATGCCAGGAGGAGGCTGGGGCCGCGGCAGCGCCTCTTGCCGCGCAGCGCTCAGGCACAAGCAGCAAAGCCGCGTCGGTGAGGGTCCAAGTTTTATTAGAGGGAACCTGCCCATGCCTAGGGCAGGGCCTGCGAGGGCAGGTTGGTGTCGGGGTGTCCTGCAGGGATGCCGGCCTCTTCGTCCTCAGGGGAGGTGTCCGGAGCTGGGCCACTGTGCGAGGATCCCTGTGCCGCTGGGTCCAGCGCCTGGGCTGGCTGCAAGGCGGGCGCTGCGAGGGGCAGGGGGATGATGAGCACAGCCAGCCCGTGCCACGCTCCCTCCCTCCAGCCCTGGATCACGGCCCCGAGCCTGTCCCCGCGTCCCAAGTAGCAGTGGTGGCCGCATGGCTCTTGGGACCTTGCGTCCCACCCCCAGCTGCAGCCCTCACCAGTGCCCGTGCCGCTGCAGTCACAGCATTCCCAGGAATGCACCTCTCCTCCCAGGTTGGAGCAGCGCTGGTGGGTCCCGCGGGAGCCACAGGACTGGCAGAGCAGCAGTCGCCAGGGCCTGGGGGGGCAATGGGACACATTGCCACCAAAGGCCCCTGAGATGGATGGGGGGTGCCAGCCTGGTACCTCCATCCCCAGCCAAAGGGGGTGACCTCGGGGACCACCCGCACTCACCCGTTCTCCTCTGCCGCTTCCCGTCCCAGGGGGCACAGGCACCGGCTGCTGTCACAGGAGCTGTGCCGCCGATAATGGTCGGCAAAGGCTCCATCCTCCTCCCAGGCAGCATCCCTGTGGGAGCAGAGGAGGGCTCAGCCCTGGGGATGTGGGGAGGCAGCAGGGGATCGGCTGGAGCATCCCGGAGGGGAAGGAGGCAGCGGGAGGGCACCCACCTGTCCGGGATTTTGATGCCCAGGCGGAACATCTCTTCTCGGAAGGTGACCGTGTCCTGGCAGAGCGGGCAGCGGAAGTGGTGCAGGGCAGAGCGCAGCGCCTGGCCCTGGGGCAGACACAGCGTCAGCACCAGGGGGTGCTGGGGTCCCGTTCACCCCCCGCAGCTTGGTGCCGGGGTGAGCGCAGGGGTGATGATGTCGGGGACCGCGGGGGCTGCCGCCTACCTGAATACAGCGGCGGTGGAACCAGGCGCTGGTGCAGGTGGGACAGACCAGGGTGTCAAAGCACGGCCGCTCCGCCACCGCCTCCTGGCAGATGAGGCACAGGGTCTGGTCCTGCTGCACCGCCCGCACCCGCTGCACCGGCCGGTGCTTCCAGCAGAAGGACCTGCGGACGGAGGTGATGCTTCAGCGCCAGCTCTCCTCCATCGCGGCCCTGGCTCTGGTACCCCGGGGCGGGGACACTCACTTGAACTCCCCAAAGAACTGGGAGACGCAGCCCCGCTCGCTGCCGCAGGGGTAGTGGAAGGTGCGGGGACAGCGCCGGGCTCTGCAGGTGACCGAGGCGCCCGGCTGGCGGCAGATGCAGCACCTCTGGGGATGACAGGGGTGTCTGTGCGGTTGCTTGCAGCCAGCTGCCAGAGCGTCCCTGCGGGAGTGCTGGCCTGTGCAGTGCTGGACATAGGCAATGGGGACCGTCATGCCCTCAGGCCTCACCTTCCGTGCCACCCTCTTCAGCTCCTCTTGGATGTCAGGGAAGAGGAAGCCATAGAAGCCCTCTTCATCAGCCCCTCTCTGGTTCAGCCTGCTGGCGTGGTACTGCAAGAGGGGAGAAGAGGGGACGTGCCAGGGGCTGCCGGCGGTGCGGGGCCGGGGAGCAGGGGGTGCCAGGACCAGGCACTCACCAGGCAGTTCTCATGGACGCAGAGCCCATCCTGACGGCAAAGCTGCCCCAGCACCTCGGGGTTGCAATCTGCGCGCTGGCAGAACCCGCACACTGCAGGGGGACAGCAGCGTCACCGCCTGCCCTGTGACAAGGTCCCAGTGTAATGCTGGGAGCGGGAATGGGGAGACACCCGACCGCCTTCCTATGCTGCTTGCATCCACAATCCCCTCTGGCAGGGTGCCAGCGGGGTGCTGTGCACTCACGCTCCTCACCGGGCTCATCCCGCTGCCTCTTGCACGGGGGAGGCTCACAGGAGGGCTCGTCCTCCTCCGGCAGCGCTGCCGGACACTGGGCCGTGCGGCGCCGTGATTTGCGCTTCATCGTAGCGAGAGGCTGCAGCCAAGGAGATGCCTGCGCCTGGGGACGTGGCTCTGCTCAAAGACCCTCCTGCTCTGGGGCTGCTGGCGGGGCACCCTTGCCGTGCAGGGTGTTTGTGACGCGGCACCGCACGAGGGTTCCGCACGGGGCATCTGGAACGCGGGGACAGGCGCAGGGCTGTGATCCAGGGATGGATGGAGGCAGGGAGCGTGGCACAGGCTGGCTGGGCTCATCATGACCCCCCTGCCCCTCACAGTGCCTGCCCTGCCGGCAGCCCCGGCGCTAGACCCACCGGCACAGGACCCAGCAGCACAGGGGGATGATCGCTTCCCTGGCCCGGCTGCCGCACTCTTGCTCATACAAGCCAGGATGCCACTGGCCTTCCTGGCCACCTGGGCACAGACCTGGCTCAGCTTTAGCTGCCTTTTGACCACCACCCCAAGTCGTTTCCACCAGCCTCTTTTCCCTGGTGTATGGGGCTGTTGCGACCCGTAGTAAGAGATCATAGTAAGAGATTATTTGTTTGGGTGGCCACTCATTGTCCTTCCAGTTACCAATTTGTAGTTCCCTTTTAGATCGTTTCCTTCTTAGTTCATCTGTTTCTGTGTACAACTGGACTCCCAAACGTTCTCCTTGGCTCATAGCTGGTAAAAAAGAAACTCGGTCTCATTGTTCCTAATACACGTGATCCTGTCCAATTTTTAGGTAAAAATGCAAAGGCTGCTTTACCACAGATCCAATAATGCCCGTCTGGAGTGGGCCAACCGTTTGGTATATTAGTTCCATTAGTCCAGTTAGGGAATTGGTGATTCATTTCTATAGGATCTCCCCATTTTTCCCAGCCTTTCTTTGTTCTCTTCCATAGATCACCTCCTTCACAAAGCAAATTTCCTACTGGTTTGCCGTCACTTTCTGAATTTTGCCAACACCTTTTCCAATTACATTTGTTTGTAAGATCCATTGCTGCCTTCTGTTATTTCCTTCTTGATTTCTCCAGATCACAGGATCGCTTATGTTACTCTCCATCGCTTCCCAGGGCCATCTCTCTCCCTGGTTAGTTCCCCCACAAACATAGCAGTTGCTTACATTCAATGCTTTAGCTATATTTTACAAAGAGATTGTTAGCAACAGTGGGAATTTCATATTGGACTCCTGTTTCCGTTTCATGATAAAATGAGTTGAATAATAAATGATGTTGTATTGATTCCTTAACACTTTCCGTAATTTGAATTTGGACTTTAGCTCCTGGACCCTTTCCTGTAGCCCATATTTTAATTCCAAACTCCTTAATTTTCTTATTTTTCCATTTTCCAATAGTCATGATAGTTAGATTGAGAAGGGTACATTCGTGTGGTCCACAATCTGGCTTTACTGGGACATTTTGAATAAAGGCTATACGCAGATATGTTTTTCACTCTAAGAAACCACCCCAAGTGACAGACGGAATGCGAGATGAATATACCTCCGTCAGATCCCTTAATTTTGGCTTTGGAAAAGGAGAGGGAAAAACTGAAAGCTAAGCTGGAGAGATGTTCAGATTGGGATACTGGGGAAAGATGTTAAGCAAAGCAAGAAGGAAAGCAAGGGAGCTCGGGCAGCTCCTGTGTTTGAGCGTGGGATGAGTGCTGGGGAGGCAGAGGTGGAGGGATGTCGGGCGGAGGTGGGGGAGTGGGTTCTTCTCCTATGGGACCGGATCCGTGTGTGCTGTGGGGAGTTTGGACGTTGGAAGTGGGACTGCCCTGGGGGGAGTGCCATGGGGTGGCTCCTGTGGCTGAATTGGAACTAGACAGACGGGGACCTGGGGAATCTACCCCAGCAGATCCACTGGTTAAATTAAAACTAGGGACTAGAGGAAATAAAGTGGAATTTTAGTGGATGCAGGAGCAACTTATTCGGTGTTAAATCAGAGGGAAAAGAATTTGTTACGGATGTGGGAGCTACTGGCCACCAAGAAAAAAAAAAAAAAAAAAAAAAAGGAAAAGACCCCAAAAAAAGGCAAAAAGAGGCATTCTTTCTGAAACCCGTAAAGTACAAATTCGGAAAACAAAGAGGAATGCATGAATTTTTATGCATGCTAAATTCTCCCAACTCTGTATTAGGATGAGAAGCAACATTGAAAGAAGGCAAAATGGAATGAAGAGTTAAAAACGATCAATTAGTTTTAGTTTCGAGTTTCTCTTTAATTCGACAGAGAAGCAAACAGGAGGAGCTTCCTGAAATAGAAGAAATCCTCAAGCAGGTGTATCTGGTAGTATGGGCGTCTGAAGTTCCAGGGAAGGCGAAAAATGCTTTGCCTGTTCAAGTAGAAATAAAAAGGGGGGGGCCTGCCCAATTAGAATAAAACAATATCCCCTAAAATTGCAGGGAAAGGGAAGTAAAAATCGTTGATAAATTTTGAAATCTACATTATTAATTGAGTGTGAATTGGAATATAATACTCCTATCTCGCCAGTAAAGAAATAAAGTTGCAGACTGGTTCAAGATCTCAGAGCAATCAACAAATTTGTAGAGGATATTCATCCAGTAATAGCTAATCCGTACACCTTATTGACTAAATTGAACACTAATCAGAAATGCTTTGCCGTCTTGGATTTAAAGGACTCTTTGGCTGCAGCCAGCCGGGAGTGATGTGAGTACCACTGGGGGCTAAGGGGGCGATGGCTGGGGCAGAGGGATGGGGACACGGCTGGGGCCCTATTGCAGGCAGCCCGCTGCCCCGGCCGAGCACTCTAACGTGGGACTTGTCCTGGCAGCATGGTCACCAAGAAGGAGCTGTGCACAGACCCGCGGGCGGCCTGGGTGCAGGCGCATGTGCAGCACTTCCAGAGCCTGAAGAACTGATCCTTCCCCACTGCCACCCCTGATGCCCCTGGTGCTTCCCCAGACCCAGGTACGCAGGAGAGCACTTGGATGGCAGCCTTCTTCAATGGGAAAGCTTATTCTATTTAACTTATTTAAACAAACTATTTTCTGCTAAAAAGGGGGGGAAACCCCCCAAAATCAATTATATGAAATCCCTGCTTTAAACTGAAAAGAATTTAAACCGTATCAATTTGCTTGTTAATGAACAGCCTGGTGCTTCGGTGCCTGAGTAGAGTGTTTGCATTATCAACCCCTTTGTGTGTCTCTGAAGTCCCTGCTGGAGCCCCGATGCGAGAGACAAGACCCACGGGGACCCCATTGCTCTCCACGCATCCTGGGGTCACTGCTCTCTCTGGAACAGAGCAGCCTCAGCCCCACAGCATCCCCCACGGTGCCTCCCCCTCCCCAGCCTGGGTTCAGCTCCGGTGCCACCCATCGGGTGCCACCAGGTTCTCAAGCGGGTGCCCAGCGCCAGCTCCTCTTTGGGAAGCAGCCCGGCATCCCCTGTGATGCCAGGAGGAGGCTGGGGCCGCGGCAGCGCCTCTTGCCGCGCAGCGCTCAGGCACAAGCAGCAAAGCCGCGTCGGTGAGGGTCCAAGTTTTATTAGAGGGAACCTGCCCATGCCTAGGGCAGGGCCTGCGAGGGCAGGTTGGTGTCGGGGTGTCCTGCAGGGATGCCGGCCTCTTCGTCCTCAGGGGAGGTGTCCGGAGCTGGGCCACTGTGCGAGGATCCCTGTGCCGCTGGGTCCAGCGCCTGGGCTGGCTGCAAGGCGGGCGCTGCGAGGGGCAGGGGGATGATGAGCACAGCCAGCCCGTGCCACGCTCCCTCCCTCCAGCCCTGGATCACGGCCCCGAGCCTGTCCCCGCGTCCCAAGTAGCAGTGGTGGCCGCATGGCTCTTGGGACCTTGCGTCCCACCCCCAGCTGCAGCCCTCACCAGTGCCCGTGCCGCTGCAGTCACAGCATTCCCAGGAATGCACCTCTCCTCCCAGGTTGGAGCAGCGCTGGTGGGTCCCGCGGGAGCCACAGGACTGGCAGAGCAGCAGTCGCCAGGGCCTGGGGGGGCAATGGGACACATTGCCACCAAAGGCCCCTGAGATGGATGGGGGGTGCCAGCCTGGTACCTCCATCCCCAGCCAAAGGGGGTGACCTCGGGGACCACCCGCACTCACCCGTTCTCCTCTGCCGCTTCCCGTCCCAGGGGGCACAGGCACCGGCTGCTGTCACAGGAGCTGTGCCGCCGATAATGGTCGGCAAAGGCTCCATCCTCCTCCCAGGCAGCATCCCTGTGGGAGCAGAGGAGGGCTCAGCCCTGGGGATGTGGGGAGGCAGCAGGGGATCGGCTGGAGCATCCCGGAGGGGAAGGAGGCAGCGGGAGGGCACCCACCTGTCCGGGATTTTGATGCCCAGGCGGAACATCTCTTCTCGGAAGGTGACCGTGTCCTGGCAGAGCGGGCAGCGGAAGTGGTGCAGGGCAGAGCGCAGCGCCTGGCCCTGGGGCAGACACAGCGTCAGCACCAGGGGGTGCTGGGGTCCCGTTCACCCCCCGCAGCTTGGTGCCGGGGTGAGCGCAGGGGTGATGATGTCGGGGACCGCGGGGGCTGCCGCCTACCTGAATACAGCGGCGGTGGAACCAGGCGCTGGTGCAGGTGGGACAGACCAGGGTGTCAAAGCACGGCCGCTCCGCCACCGCCTCCTGGCAGATGAGGCACAGGGTCTGGTCCTGCTGCACCGCCCGCACCCGCTGCACCGGCCGGTGCTTCCAGCAGAAGGACCTGCGGACGGAGGTGATGCTTCAGCGCCAGCTCTCCTCCATCGCGGCCCTGGCTCTGGTACCCCGGGGCGGGGACACTCACTTGAACTCCCCAAAGAACTGGGAGACGCAGCCCCGCTCGCTGCCGCAGGGGTAGTGGAAGGTGCGGGGACAGCGCCGGGCTCTGCAGGTGACCGAGGCGCCCGGCTGGCGGCAGATGCAGCACCTCTGGGGATGACAGGGGTGTCTGTGCGGTTGCTTGCAGCCAGCTGCCAGAGCGTCCCTGCGGGAGTGCTGGCCTGTGCAGTGCTGGACATAGGCAATGGGGACCGTCATGCCCTCAGGCCTCACCTTCCGTGCCACCCTCTTCAGCTCCTCTTGGATGTCAGGGAAGAGGAAGCCATAGAAGCCCTCTTCATCAGCCCCTCTCTGGTTCAGCCTGCTGGCGTGGTACTGCAAGAGGGGAGAAGAGGGGACGTGCCAGGGGCTGCCGGCGGTGCGGGGCCGGGGAGCAGGGGGTGCCAGGACCAGGCACTCACCAGGCAGTTCTCATGGACGCAGAGCCCATCCTGACGGCAAAGCTGCCCCAGCACCTCGGGGTTGCAATCTGCGCGCTGGCAGAACCCGCACACTGCAGGGGGACAGCAGCGTCACCGCCTGCCCTGTGACAAGGTCCCAGTGTAATGCTGGGAGCGGGAATGGGGAGACACCCGACCGCCTTCCTATGCTGCTTGCATCCACAATCCCCTCTGGCAGGGTGCCAGCGGGGTGCTGTGCACTCACGCTCCTCACCGGGCTCATCCCGCTGCCTCTTGCACGGGGGAGGCTCACAGGAGGGCTCGTCCTCCTCCGGCAGCGCTGCCGGACACTGGGCCGTGCGGCGCCGTGATTTGCGCTTCATCGTAGCGAGAGGCTGCAGCCAAGGAGATGCCTGCGCCTGGGGACGTGGCTCTGCTCAAAGACCCTCCTGCTCTGGGGCTGCTGGCGGGGCACCCTTGCCGTGCAGGGTGTTTGTGACGCGGCACCGCACGAGGGTTCCGCACGGGGCATCTGGAACGCGGGGACAGGCGCAGGGCTGTGATCCAGGGATGGATGGAGGCAGGGAGCGTGGCACAGGCTGGCTGGGCTCATCATGACCCCCCTGCCCCTCACAGTGCCTGCCCTGCAGGCAGCCCCGGCGCTAGACCCACCGGCACAGGACCCAGCAGCACAGGGGGATGATCGCTTCCCTGGCCCGGCTGCCGCACTCTTGCTCATACAAGCCAGGATGCCACTGGCCTTCCTGGCCACCTGGGCACAGACCTGGCTCAGCTTTAGCTGCCTTTTGACCACCACCCCAAGTCGTTTCCACCAGCCTCTTTTCCCTGGTGTATGGGGCTGTTGCGACCCGTAGTAAGAGATCATAGTAAGAGATTATTTGTTTGGGTGGCCACTCATTGTCCTTCCAGTTACCAATTTGTAGTTCCCTTTTAGATCGTTTCCTTCTTAGTTCATCTGTTTCTGTGTACAACTGGACTCCCAAACGTTCTCCTTGGCTCATAGCTGGTAAAAAAGAAACTCGGTCTCATTGTTCCTAATACACGTGATCCTGTCCAATTTTTAGGTAAAAATGCAAAGGCTGCTTTACCACAGATCCAATAATGCCCGTCTGGAGTGGGCCAACCGTTTGGTATATTAGTTCCATTAGTCCAGTTAGGGAATTGGTGATTCATTTCTATAGGATCTCCCCATTTTTCCCAGCCTTTCTTTGTTCTCTTCCATAGATCACCTCCTTCACAAAGCAAATTTCCTACTGGTTTGCCGTCACTTTCTGAATTTTGCCAACACCTTTTCCAATTACATTTGTTTGTAAGATCCATTGCTGCCTTCTGTTATTTCCTTCTTGATTTCTCCAGATCACAGGATCGCTTATGTTACTCTCCATCGCTTCCCAGGGCCATCTCTCTCCCTGGTTAGTTCCCCCACAAACATAGCAGTTGCTTACATTCAATGCTTTAGCTATATTTTACAAAGAGATTGTTAGCAACAGTGGGAATTTCATATTGGACTCCTGTTTCCGTTTCATGATAAAATGAGTTGAATAATAAATGATGTTGTATTGATTCCTTAACACTTTCCGTAATTTGAATTTGGACTTTAGCTCCTGGACCCTTTCCTGTAGCCCATATTTTAATTCCAAATTCCTTAATTTTCTTATTTTTCCATTTTCCAATAGTCATGATAGTTAGATTGAGAAGGGTACATTCGTGTGGTCCACAATCTGGCTTTACTGGGACATTTTGAATAAAGGCTATACGCAGATATGTTTTTCACTCTAAGAAACCACCCCAAGTGACAGACGGAATGCGAGATGAATATACCTCCGTCAGATCCCTTAATTTTGGCTTTGGAAAAGGAGAGGGAAAAACTGAAAGCTAAGCTGGAGAGATGTTCAGATTGGGATACTGGGGAAAGATGTTAAGCAAAGCAAGAAGGAAAGCAAGGGAGCTCGGGCAGCTCCTGTGTTTGAGCGTGGGATGAGTGCTGGGGAGGCAGAGGTGGAGGGATGTCGGGCGGAGGTGGGGGAGTGGGTTCTTCTCCTATGGGACCGGATCCGTGTGTGCTGTGGGGAGTTTGGACGTTGGAAGTGGGACTGCCCTGGGGGGAGTGCCATGGGGTGGCTCCTGTGGCTGAATTGGAACTAGACAGACGGGGACCTGGGGAATCTACCCCAGCAGATCCACTGGTTAAATTAAAACTAGGGACTAGAGGAAATAAAGTGGAATTTTAGTGGATGCAGGAGCAACTTATTCGGTGTTAAATCAGAGGGAAAAGAATTTGTTACGGATGTGGGAGCTACTGGCCACCAAGAAAAAAAAAAAAAAAAAAAAAAAGGAAAAGACCCCAAAAAAAGGCAAAAAGAGGCATTCTTTCTGAAACCCGTAAAGTACAAATTCGGAAAACAAAGAGGAATGCATGAATTTTTATGCATGCTAAATTCTCCCAACTCTGTATTAGGGTGAGAAGCAACATTGAAAGAAGGCAAAATGGAATGAAGAGTTAAAAACGATCAATTAGTTTTAGTTTCGAGTTTCTCTTTAATTCGACAGAGAAGCAAACAGGAGGAGCTTCCTGAAATAGAAGAAATCCTCAAGCAGGTGTATCTGGTAGTATGGGCGTCTGAAGTTCCAGGGAAGGCGAAAAATGCTTTGCCTGTTCAAGTAGAAATAAAAAGGGGGGGCCTGCCCAATTAGAATAAAACAATATCCCCTAAAATTGCAGGGAAAGGGAAGTAAAAATCGTTGATAAATTTTGAAATCTACATTATTAATTGAGTGTGAATTGGAATATAATACTCCTATCTCGCCAGTAAAGAAATAAAGTTGCAGACTGGTTCAAGATCTCAGAGCAATCAACAAATTTGTAGAGGATATTCATCCAGTAATAGCTAATCCGTACACCTTATTGACTAAATTGAACACTAATCAGAAATGCTTTGCCGTCTTGGATTTAAAGGACTCTTTGGCTGCAGCCAGCCGGGAGTGATGTGAGTACCACTGGGGGCTAAGGGGGCGATGGCTGGGGCAGAGGGATGGGGACACGGCTGGGGCCCTATTGCAGGCAGCCCGCTGCCCCGGCCGAGCACTCTAACGTGGGACTTGTCCTGGCAGCATGGTCACCAAGAAGGAGCTGTGCACAGACCCGCGGGCGGCCTGGGTGCAGGCGCATGTGCAGCACTTCCAGAGCCTGAAGAACTGATCCTTCCCCACTGCCACCCCTGATGCCCCTGGTGCTTCCCCAGACCCAGGTACGCAGGAGAGCACTTGGATGGCAGCCTTCTTCAATGGGAAAGCTTATTCTATTTAACTTATTTAAACAAACTATTTTCTGCTAAAAAGGGGGGGAAACCCCCCAAAATCAATTATATAAAATCCCTGCTTTAAACTGAAAAGAATTTAAACCGTATCAATTTGCTTGTTAATGAACAGCCTGGTGCTTCGGTGCCTGAGTAGAGTGTTTGCATTATCAACCCCTTTGTGTGTCTCTGAAGTCCCTGCTGGAGCCCCGATGCGAGAGACAA
Organism: Lathamus discolor; assembly: GCF_037157495.1. Taxonomy (NCBI): domain Eukaryota; kingdom Metazoa; phylum Chordata; class Aves; order Psittaciformes; family Psittacidae; genus Lathamus; species Lathamus discolor. The sequence goes on along the minus strand of NC_088897.1, from coordinate 925,871 downwards.
GACCCACGGGGACCCCATTGCTCTCCACGCATCCTGGGGTCACTGCTCTCTCTGGAACAGAGCAGCCTCAGCCCCACAGCATCCCCCACGGTGCCTCCCCCTCCCCAGCCTGGGTTCAGCTCCGGTGCCACCCATCGGGTGCCACCAGGTTCTCAAGCGGGTGCCCAGCGCCAGCTCCTCTTTGGGAAGCAGCCCGGCATCCCCTGTGATGCCAGGAGGAGGCTGGGGCCGCGGCAGCGCCTCTTGCCGCGCAGCGCTCAGGCACAAGCAGCAAAGCCGCGTCGGTGAGGGTCCAAGTTTTATTAGAGGGAACCTGCCCATGCCTAGGGCAGGGCCTGCGAGGGCAGGTTGGTGTCGGGGTGTCCTGCAGGGATGCCGGCCTCTTCGTCCTCAGGGGAGGTGTCCGGAGCTGGGCCACTGTGCGAGGATCCCTGTGCCGCTGGGTCCAGCGCCTGGGCTGGCTGCAAGGCGGGCGCTGCGAGGGGCAGGGGGATGATGAGCACAGCCAGCCCGTGCCACGCTCCCTCCCTCCAGCCCTGGATCACGGCCCCGAGCCTGTCCCCGCGTCCCAAGTAGCAGTGGTGGCCGCATGGCTCTTGGGACCTTGCGTCCCACCCCCAGCTGCAGCCCTCACCAGTGCCCGTGCCGCTGCAGTCACAGCATTCCCAGGAATGCACCTCTCCTCCCAGGTTGGAGCAGCGCTGGTGGGTCCCGCGGGAGCCACAGGACTGGCAGAGCAGCAGTCGCCAGGGCCTGGGGGGGCAATGGGACACATTGCCACCAAAGGCCCCTGAGATGGATGGGGGGTGCCAGCCTGGTACCTCCATCCCCAGCCAAAGGGGGTGACCTCGGGGACCACCCGCACTCACCCGTTCTCCTCTGCCGCTTCCCGTCCCAGGGGGCACAGGCACCGGCTGCTGTCACAGGAGCTGTGCCGCCGATAATGGTCGGCAAAGGCTCCATCCTCCTCCCAGGCAGCATCCCTGTGGGAGCAGAGGAGGGCTCAGCCCTGGGGATGTGGGGAGGCAGCAGGGGATCGGCTGGAGCATCCCGGAGGGGAAGGAGGCAGCGGGAGGGCACCCACCTGTCCGGGATTTTGATGCCCAGGCGGAACATCTCTTCTCGGAAGGTGACCGTGTCCTGGCAGAGCGGGCAGCGGAAGTGGTGCAGGGCAGAGCGCAGCGCCTGGCCCTGGGGCAGACACAGCGTCAGCACCAGGGGGTGCTGGGGTCCCGTTCACCCCCCGCAGCTTGGTGCCGGGGTGAGCGCAGGGGTGATGATGTCGGGGACCGCGGGGGCTGCCGCCTACCTGAATACAGCGGCGGTGGAACCAGGCGCTGGTGCAGGTGGGACAGACCAGGGTGTCAAAGCACGGCCGCTCCGCCACCGCCTCCTGGCAGATGAGGCACAGGGTCTGGTCCTGCTGCACCGCCCGCACCCGCTGCACCGGCCGGTGCTTCCAGCAGAAGGACCTGCGGACGGAGGTGATGCTTCAGCGCCAGCTCTCCTCCATCGCGGCCCTGGCTCTGGTACCCCGGGGCGGGGACACTCACTTGAACTCCCCAAAGAACTGGGAGACGCAGCCCCGCTCGCTGCCGCAGGGGTAGTGGAAGGTGCGGGGACAGCGCCGGGCTCTGCAGGTGACCGAGGCGCCCGGCTGGCGGCAGATGCAGCACCTCTGGGGATGACAGGGGTGTCTGTGCGGTTGCTTGCAGCCAGCTGCCAGAGCGTCCCTGCGGGAGTGCTGGCCTGTGCAGTGCTGGACATAGGCAATGGGGACCGTCATGCCCTCAGGCCTCACCTTCCGTGCCACCCTCTTCAGCTCCTCTTGGATGTCAGGGAAGAGGAAGCCATAGAAGCCCTCTTCATCAGCCCCTCTCTGGTTCAGCCTGCTGGCGTGGTACTGCAAGAGGGGAGAAGAGGGGACGTGCCAGGGGCTGCCGGCGGTGCGGGGCCGGGGAGCAGGGGGTGCCAGGACCAGGCACTCACCAGGCAGTTCTCATGGACGCAGAGCCCATCCTGACGGCAAAGCTGCCCCAGCACCTCGGGGTTGCAATCTGCGCGCTGGCAGAACCCGCACACTGCAGGGGGACAGCAGCGTCACCGCCTGCCCTGTGACAAGGTCCCAGTGTAATGCTGGGAGCGGGAATGGGGAGACACCCGACCGCCTTCCTATGCTGCTTGCATCCACAATCCCCTCTGGCAGGGTGCCAGCGGGGTGCTGTGCACTCACGCTCCTCACCGGGCTCATCCCGCTGCCTCTTGCACGGGGGAGGCTCACAGGAGGGCTCGTCCTCCTCCGGCAGCGCTGCCGGACACTGGGCCGTGCGGCGCCGTGATTTGCGCTTCATCGTAGCGAGAGGCTGCAGCCAAGGAGATGCCTGCGCCTGGGGACGTGGCTCTGCTCAAAGACCCTCCTGCTCTGGGGCTGCTGGCGGGGCACCCTTGCCGTGCAGGGTGTTTGTGACGCGGCACCGCACGAGGGTTCCGCACGGGGCATCTGGAACGCGGGGACAGGCGCAGGGCTGTGATCCAGGGATGGATGGAGGCAGGGAGCGTGGCACAGGCTGGCTGGGCTCATCATGACCCCCCTGCCCCTCACAGTGCCTGCCCTGCAGGCAGCCCCGGCGCTAGACCCACCGGCACAGGACCCAGCAGCACAGGGGGATGATCGCTTCCCTGGCCCGGCTGCCGCACTCTTGCTCATACAAGCCAGGATGCCACTGGCCTTCCTGGCCACCTGGGCACAGACCTGGCTCAGCTTTAGCTGCCTTTTGACCACCACCCCAAGTCGTTTCCACCAGCCTCTTTTCCCTGGTGTATGGGGCTGTTGCGACCCGTAGTAAGAGATCATAGTAAGAGATTATTTGTTTGGGTGGCCACTCATTGTCCTTCCAGTTACCAATTTGTAGTTCCCTTTTAGATCGTTTCCTTCTTAGTTCATCTGTTTCTGTGTACAACTGGACTCCCAAACGTTCTCCTTGGCTCATAGCTGGTAAAAAAGAAACTCGGTCTCATTGTTCCTAATACACGTGATCCTGTCCAATTTTTAGGTAAAAATGCAAAGGCTGCTTTACCACAGATCCAATAATGCCCGTCTGGAGTGGGCCAACCGTTTGGTATATTAGTTCCATTAGTCCAGTTAGGGAATTGGTGATTCATTTCTATAGGATCTCCCCATTTTTCCCAGCCTTTCTTTGTTCTCTTCCATAGATCACCTCCTTCACAAAGCAAATTTCCTACTGGTTTGCCGTCACTTTCTGAATTTTGCCAACACCTTTTCCAATTACATTTGTTTGTAAGATCCATTGCTGCCTTCTGTTATTTCCTTCTTGATTTCTCCAGATCACAGGATCGCTTATGTTACTCTC